>NW_018408578.1:36329-70547 GCF_002113885.1 Mizuhopecten yessoensis
GGGGGGGGGGGGGGGCATATATAGTGTTGCGTATGTCCATCCCGTCCCATGAGCGAGGACATGTATATCTTACAGACATTTTCTAGTTATAAATATATCATTAATTTGCAAGGTATGCAGTTTTTCTGACAGCTCTTTTTATGTAATATAAGTATACATACATTGCAGATATCTTGTTTCTCTCAAAATATTCGTGTTAAATAAGAATGCATAGCTTAATTGCTAGTAATGCTTTGTTTTTAATTGCAAAATATGACCTTATATTCATCTCTCGAATGCTATTTTCACGTACATGTTTAGCTTTTAATGTCATGTTGGTAGTTTGTGTGGGAATTTCCAGGAATCTACACGTACGAAGTATTCTCAGATTATTAATTCCAACCACATGGACCGCAAAGAGAAACACTTTCCATTTCATATCAACTTCTCTTTATTTGTTATGATATCGGTAAGTTGTTATTTGTCTAGCAAAACATTTTACAATAAAGTGCTATTTACCATTCCATATACGTTGAAACATACCAATCGTTTTTTTGTTATATCTTAGTGATCTGTACCTACATATTGGTTAATCAGTGGTATTTAGTAATTGATATACATTAAAATGATGTCAATTATAAATGCGTTAAGGGTTATCGCACACACTGCCAAAAACTGCACATATGCATTGGAAGCTTTGTTCCAGTATGCCTTAATCTTTGATATATGATAGAAATTTTTGGGGAAAAAAAATACTGTGTGAATTATTTTTCGATTTGAAATATCAAATAAGTTATCAAGTGAATTAATAAATAAATAATCCACTCCTGTGCTCTGAATTAAAAGCAACAAGGCTAAGCAAGGATTCAAACTTGGACCCTCCATCATTATAGTGTCACTCTAACTAGCTAAGCTACTTGGCGACAGTGGTTGTGCCCTGGTCTTGTCGACCAAAAATCATAAAATATCCAAATTAAGATAAAGGTAACCCAACTCTATGTAAAAAAGCACGTGAACTTTTAGTGTGTTTTATTCTCAAGTGGGATAGAGTTACTTAAAACTGACTTGATTCATGGTTTATTCTTGTATGAGCTTCCCATTGCATGGGCACTAGTTTTTTTCCACACAAGGGACCGTTGCTTTTTTTAAAACAAAGATATAAAAGGAATCTAATGTCAAAACACATAGACTTAACAAATATGATACGTTATTAGGCATTTGATTTACGTCACCTTGTTAAAAGCATGATTGATTGCAACCTAAATACTTACGAACATCACGTGCTATCTCGTCTGGTCGCCGGAATTGATATTATTGCACCCCAGATATATCCCGCGTCAAACCCGGTGCAAGGATTTTCTTTCTTGTCTTATATCTGTTTGGTAACTTTACTCAAATATTCAAACAGCGATATATCCATCAGTGCAATAACGGCTCGAAATTGTAAATATGCATTATATATATTCTGTTTTGTCGTTGTATGTATTGGCTTGATGTTGTTAGATTAATGTTGTTGTATATAAAATATAATATAAATGGTGAAGTACGGTGTCTTTATTGTGGAGACAGACAACAATTTTATATTTTTCTTTGTCATGTGGTTTTAGTAGTGTAAAGGCCATTCTGAATTTGAGGCCCAGACAGAGTAGTTGAAATCATAAGCGAAAAAAATAAATATATACTTGTTCGATCTCAGAGTTGCAAAAAAAACTATTGCCTGTTACTGAGCGAGATCTGGCTAATTATCTCTAACATATCATGTTACAGAGTCTTAGCCCTCGACTTAGATAACCCGATCTCGCCCAGTTATGTTTTTTATTTCAATATCGCCTGACACTGATATTACTCAAATTTATTGACAGTCTTAGTTGTACAAAGTCACAGAACACGATCATTGTCGTATATTGTGACGTATCCTTAGTATATAGATTTCCAGTTACAAACGCACCAAGCTATACCATAGTTGTAGGGGTATATGGAGGAAAATAATTCTGAAGGAGGAACACGTCTCTTGTAGCGTTTGCCTGTAGTCGACAATGACCACCTTACATGTGTTAATGATGTTATTATATTGTTATCATCATCTGTAGATTTCTTATAATGTTTTTAATTTGACTAATTTTCATTAATACATGACAGCAAATGTATTTAAAAACAATATTAAAACAGCATTTAATCATCTTTTTGTTTATCAATCGTCTTGTTTGTGAGTAAGGAAAATATAACTTTATAAAACATGTTTTTGATAAAGCAGTTGCCATACAGATAATTATCCCTGTACGAATGATTTGCTGAAAAGACTGATTTATGAAGTTGCGTAAACCTTAATTGTCATCATGGAAAAACAAAACAAAAAAAACAAACAAACAACCAAAAGAAATAATGTACGTGATATATCTCAATCTTAATGTTTGGTCGTCGTCCATCGTTTAAGACGAGAAATGTGTATTCTCCCCTGCATTAATCGGTCCTTGCTGTGGTGTCTACCGCATTATACCGTAATATGGTGTCTACTGATTATGGGATATTGGGGAAACTAAGAAGACTTTTGCTTTCTCTAAATGCATGATATGGCATGAGGTACTAATATTCCTCCGCATCGACAAATATAAGTCAACCCAAAGTATTTTGAAGTTCTCAAAGACAGAACGTTGTTGGTAAACAAAACTGATAAGAAAATGCTTAGATGTTCATATCTCAAAATCTCCAATTGGATTCTGATGGCGACCTTAGAATGTGCCAGTAGTCTTTAACAAGTTATATCCTTCGAAGCTTTATTGTAAATTTGTCAATCATGAGGGTACACTAAACAAATCGCCGGATATGATATATACCTGTCTAATACAAATGAATGAGCATCAAGAAACAGGTGCTACATGAGTATCACATCTGGCTTAGCGTCAATGTCCGCGACACAGTACGTCCGGTATCTGACCATCTGCATTGACCGTCGAGTGCAAGCCAAAGCATGGTACTCGAATGATGCCGTGTCAATAACATAGTATCGCATATGTTACTTAATCTATAGTTTTGACTGATGATGTATTACACCTTTTCAACTCAATGTTTTACGGAATTTGTATTTAATATGTTGATATTATTTTATATTTACATTATGTATGCTTAGACCCATTGACACAAATTGTATTCATGAATGCATAACACAGGTGTTCATAGAATTTCAGCACGTGACCTGGTGTAAAACATAGCAACCTGATCACACTGCGTAGTAATACACTACAAAAACTACTCACTCGGAACGACCGACCTAGATGCCTAATTTTTACATCTTAAAATAAACTTGAATTTTAACCCAAATAAATGTAAATTTCTGTTTTATTTATGTACTATGGATACATAATTTGCATGCTGTGAATTGATATTTTAAAAAAGTCCACACATCAGCGTTAACGGAAGTTACACTGTCGTCTGATACATCTGTCAAAAGGAACGTCCCAAAACAACTTAGCTGTCAGCCTGACGATGAAACAATACCTTTTGAGCTGGAACTACCCAATCACCAAGATATGTCAGACGAGGAGGTAGAGATATTTATTTATACTCTGGATTTTTCATCAATCATTGAATTGAAATCAGCACAAGACATTGAGGTAGAACTTGCTGCGAGTGCTGACCCCGGTATACCATCCCCCGGGCAGCCGGTCCGGAGTGACCCCCCTCATCAATCAGCTATCGACAGATTAGTACCTTCCTGGTTTAAAAAGGTTACAGAGGAGGAGCGGAAATCCTTTTAAGATGCCAACCAATCTTTAGCAACAAGGATAAATACACAATGAAGATTATTTTTATTCCGAGGTAATAATTCACTTCTCCCCCCTCCCCCTTCATGTTTAAAACTAACGGAAGTTACTGTACTGTATCCGCTGATGGTATTGATGTTGTTGAAAGTTTTCCTTCCGTACAACTGCATAATAACAGGTACTAATGCTGATGAAGTAAATTCGGTTGTTGATTTTGATTACACAAGCAATCCAAAGCACTTCATCATTACACAGAAGACATTCTTTTTTTGTAGAATGGAACATTGACACTTCTGGGGAGCATGTCCCATTGAACAAATTACCCACAGAGGAATTGGCAAACAACTTGAGTGCATTCTACTGTTAAGCAAAACCCAAAAAGGTTGAGAAGAGAGCGAAGCAAATGCAAGCATGACAGGCTGAGGAATATCACAAGAACACTTTTTAACATTTGTTTTGCATATCGAAGTATTGCATGGTATGGCTGAACATGGACCTTCTCTTCTGTGCATTAAAATCCCTTCACAACTCATTTTACGTAGATGAATATACCAGACAATAGATTATCAAATTACAACGTCACGATTACTGCAGGTGTCGCTAAAGGTATTCAACATCAATAAGCGTATACCTTTCGATATCTTCATGTTCGGTTCAAAACTGATGGATTACACGGACCAGTCTGTTCACACTGTCCTGTTGGCTGTAGTTGTAATACATCCGGCAAAACTGTGGGACATTGTGTTCGTAAGTAGTGTTCATTATCAACTTTCAGAAAGCCACTGATATACTCGCAATGTTAAATGATATATAATTTACTTGGTCGGACATTCAGACTTTACAATATAATGATTACCGAACGATGCCTTTCCAGCACTGTAAACTGATGTGATGAGGATTGACAATTTTACACTACTGATAACATATGTGTCCCTGTCAAAGAGTTTAAGCATTATATAATGCTGAAGTGTTTACTAGATATAAGACATTTTCATCAGATTAAAACAGAGTGACAGAGTTAAAATGTGACTTGTCAATAGTTAATTGACCAATAGGTGAAAATAACGAAAGGAAATCGTTTAGCCCGATTATACAACACTACTATTTATCAGTTTGTTTTGGAAATAATAAATATAATGTTATAGGACATCAGTGGGGAAAGCCTGCCCATCGTCGGTAGATATTCTCGAAAGAAAATAATAGAATTATACGTAAAATCGGCATTACTTTCTGTAAATCCAAAAGGAATAAAGTTTATTTACTGAAATGTCACTGTAAGTTGACAAAGTTCTTGAAAATGAAAGCATAACGCTTAACATAATGGCACTTTGAAAACGCATGTATAAATCTTATCCTGTGAGTCTGTCAACATTATCAGCAGTCTGTCTGGCAGGTGGCATATATCCATCTTCCTCCAGGTTTGGTTCCTCGGTCTCGAGTATGTGGAGCTCCCATACCCGTCGGCTATCTGTCCCTGTAATGGACATCTTTTGGACATTGAACTCGTTGGGACTGGTCACAGTTCCCTGTTCACTACTGGTCACAGCCCAATGCATAATGGTGTTAGGCAACATACTTAAATATTACTTTACCTGTTTAACTTATTAAAGTCATTTCCATTAAATCGTTGAATCCTATTTCTTTACAATCATAAACTCCCATGCAATAATGAAGTAGGCTATCTCCCTTATACCATCACAAAACTTAGATTACTTCCATGATATTGAAGTACTACTCATCATAATCTGGTTGTTTTTTTCCTATCTCATATATGTATCTATATGATGTAGATAGATTCAACTTGTTACAAAAAGTAGGTAATTTGGTACGGTGATCAGATCTCACTCGAATACTCTAAATTCTGACTGGACTTAAATATACAATGACATTATCACAGACACATTTCTAAAATAGTTGCACAAACGATTTAAGAGTCCAAGCACAAATCATTAATACTCATGAGAGAAACTTAGACGAAAGCATAACTGAACTCCTGAGTCTTTAACACACGTGGCCTTGCTTTGTATTTACCTGTTCAGTTTCTTGGGAGCCAAACCCATTCTTCACATTTACATGACCACTGTAATACTTTTAAACAAATCAGATTATTGTAAACATAATCTGAATTATTGTGACGAGAAATTAATATACATGACAAGTGCATATCATTTCGTACGAAATACGCGCACAAAGGGGCGAACGATTATTTTATCGCACAGTGGTGCGCACCATGTGCGGACGATGCATGGACGGTCTGTGCACGATGAATGCACAACATACCCTCGCTATATTTGGTGCGTTGGGCGGTCACATAACTGCACTATGAAACGAACTAATGCTTTAACGACGACATTGTCAACAATTATTTGTAAGTCTTTGTTGAGAAATAACGAATATAATGCGTTTCAGAATATCAAAACATGCACTTCTTATATGAAAGATGCGGATGTAGAAAACATTAGGTGTCAATACAAAAACGTTTTAGATCTTGCTTCAATCATTTGACATTGGCAGAATTACTGACTCCATGACAGTTTTAAAGGACACAAACCACTTTCAAGTTAATGTCTTAAAACCCTCACAATTTCTTTTCAATCTTGTACCTTGAAACTGTATATTGCTCGCATGTTTTCCCTTTTTGAATGATTTTTCTAACTCATCAACATCAACAATTACCTTGTTTCCAATGTTGTTCATAAAATCAATATCAAGAAACTTTAGCGTGTGTACCCTGATTCTAATGTAAGGGCTGCTAACGCTACTAGGTTTAGAGTAAGAAGTGTTATCGAAATTTACTGAAATGGAAGTTGGTGTTCATTAATCATTCACTACCTTTGACACATCCCATGTGCAGGTAAACCAAGGTAAAGGGGTCTGTACTTACAATATAACTAGAAGTAGGAATACAATCGTAATATTTTTTATTGAAATAATTACTGCTCAAAGGGAGAGAGGGCATTATGTGCACGTGCGCGTGATAATTACTATCAATACTTAAATACATTTATGAGGTAAACAACTGTTTGAATGGCTATCGTTTCTCATTGTTCAGCGAAAATAACATATTTGATACCCTAGTAAGCCGAAAGCATAGTAAAAAATAATATTAGAACGGCTTGCGGTACATATGGCAAGTTGTTTTAACATGAAAACCCTTTTTCAACTGAAGATAAATAGTTTTTCATTAAAGTGAAATTCCTTCCACTGAAGTTTTTTTTCTCTAAAGAAAATATACAATGAATATGGTTAACATCTTTTCAGGTAAAAAAAAAAGTTCACTTTTGAAACATTAATTTGATTAATTCTCATTTGCCTGAACAATCAACATGAAAGTTCAACTTTTGTATTTCTAATATAAGTTCTTACATTTTCAGTCGAACAATCGAAAACGCTGATCAAGCTCCGGAATGTCTTTCCCTGTTTATAAATTTGTATATTCCTATGGATTAATTTGCAAGGTTTTCATACCAGAAAATTTGAGTTTTTATATTTTGAATTTAAGATACAATTTACTAGGATGTGTGTGATAATGAAAGTTGCATGTCTGGTCAAAAGTTGTAATGTATGACTATCGACAATACAACAGTGAAATATGTGTCACTAAACATACTCCGTAATGTTCAATTAATGCCTATCAGCGAAATATCAGCTAGCAAAAATATTTTTAGAAATTGGCTCCTTTTTAAATATCCATAATTCCGATTTATTAAATACCAAATAATACGAATTGAGGTTGCTTCTCTAAGAAGATCAATATTTTACTTTTTGTCTGTTGTCAAAATAAACCACACTTAACTAATACCATTCATTTTTAACTTTGCGAACCATTTTATCATGAAAGTAGAATGACAGAGAGGTCATTTGGAAATTTAGTTTCTATTGATTTGAAGTAACTAACCCATCAGCGAGTATGTCATCATATGTGACATTTAAGCCATATAGAGTTTGAATACATTGCTCTTAAAACACGATAATCGCTTGTTTTATTTCCAGTATTTTATCCCAAGCGACAATGTCTGCTAACTTTAGCAGGTCAGTTGATACAAGGGGAATAACTTTTTACCTGTTGCCTGACTGATGCTAGAATAAAGCAGGCGAATCGGTATACTTTAACACTGATTGAAGAAAGCATTATAATAAGGGTTTTGTTTTGGATGCGAAGGCAAACGATTGGGATTAAAATCAGGTAAAAGTGAAAAACGATAGTTGGGGAACTTAAGAATTTGTTTGTCAATATAATTGCTTATGGGTTATTTAATAAACCTACAGTTTACCGTGTACAGTAAGTTATTGTTGTCACTGGTTTTGTTTCATTCCATTTCCATTTTCTGTCTGCGTTTTAGAGCTTCAGAGACCAGAACGATTTAGAAACGTTTTTATCAATATACGCATTCACTTAAATAATGTTTATATTTTGTTTGTTGTTGAATATATTCTCAACAGCTTGTATCATCTGAAGGCTGGTGCCTAAGTGGACACCACATGCCAGGACATGTAACAGAAAGGATAGATATACTTGCTAAGTGTTGCATTGGGAACAGCTGATCAACTAGGATTCCTAAATACCCCCGTGGTAGAAGACACGGAAGGAAAACCTCAGATTCGGCAGGGGTCCCACATTTGTCGTCTTTCACGGTATTAAACTCCGTCCATATTATTCTCTGTGCATATATAAGTGGAACTAATCTTAGTTTTGGTATTGATATCAAAAGAAGAAAAATGAGTTATTTTTGACATATATTGTGTATATATTTAAGTTTATGATAACCAAATGTGTATATCTTAAATACGCTCATATTGATAGCGTTTTTCTGCCATTATAAAGAGAATATCTACGCTTTTGAATACGATCTCATTTCTGTTTTATTCCGGTTCGATGACAGACACAAAATTAGAGGGCGTGTTAACCCGGAAGTTGCACATGTGTGTTCCCCACTGTAATTATAAGCCACATAGTATAATGTTTATCGACAAAATTGAAGCAGAAACATATTAGTTTCCGTGTACGAATCACTCTAATACAACTTCCATTGAGACGTACATAACACAAAACAAATCATTGGTTTACATCAATCAATCTTTCTTGATAATGATGTGATGTTAAGTTTGCACATCTTGACTTATTCGGGCTCTCTTTGAAAACCTTGCTTTCTTGATCGATTAAACACATTATCCGGACTTTCCACAACTCTCAACCACTTTTTCACAGTTACTACATAAATGTAAAAGGTTTGTACAGTCTGACCTCCTTTGGGGCAGGGAGGAGGGGCCCAATAAGGGATACAGAGGAATATATTTGATATCATTCATCTGCCGTTGGGATGAAGGTGTTTTGACCAAATTTAACAGTAGCATCATATGGAGAAGGGAAATCAATTTTAGTTAAATGGTTGGTCTGAATCCCCCGGGAGCAGAGAGGCGAGGGTAAATAGGGAAAATAGAAAACTAGCTTTAACATCCGTCTACTTCTGTAGGAATAACAGGATTTTGTCCATATTTGACCTAAAGCATCATTTGATGAAGGGGACTTAATTTGGTATAAACAGTGGGTTTGACCCCCTGGGATCAAAGGGGCGGCGACCAATAGGGGAATCATAGCAAAATCCCCCTTTTCCTGTAAGAATGACAGGATTTTGTCCAATTGCATAAAAATATAACCCCTGAATAACCATGTAATACATGTACTCTACCAGCAACAATTGGCTATTTCAACTTCAATTTTGCTAACATTTCCCGGTGAGTGATACACGCCTTCTGTTAAAGTGGACCTCTTGTTAGAGTTAAGTTTATTACTGCTTACTATTTTAGAAACTCTTAAATCCCCATAGATACTGCTTAAAATAGGTTGATGCCGAAAAAAACTTAATCACTGCCTACGTTTTAAGTTTGTTACTGCTATTTCTTGGCTCCTTAAAAGTCATTGTGCATTTTTTTTTTAATAACTTATTTTATTTCTTCAAGTATGTTAATTGATTTGTAATGCACCAAGTTAAATATCACTTTCTCCTCGATTTTTGCTTAAAACAACGCCAACTCTATTTGTCCATACTTTGAGTCACAGGGCAGCATATGCTCAACTGAAAAATACATAGCTGCTCAACATTTTTTCAGGCCAAACTTCTTATAATATTGATTAGCAATTGATTGTTCTTTTGTAACAATAATAATTTCTAATGAATGAGATGCCGACAATATCCCAGAGATTGTCAAAATTTCACTTATTGTCACAGATACGACCTCTATACAAATGGGTACATGTTTTGTATTGCATTATAAATGCATCTGCCAAATCAAAATTACACCGAAGGTCAACAGCACATAAATGAATGTCAGAATGTCAAATTATATATTACTGGTCAATATCGATACGAACAATCAACATAAATAATGAACATACATGTTTGTGCATATTTTACCGAAGCAAACTTCTAAATATCGAAGATCAATGTTTAGGTCAGAAAAGGTCAAACTGATGATCAATATGATACATATTTTTCATTTCGCATCCTTTGTCGGAGCACATATATATAATTTCGCATCCTATATCAAAGGTCAACATACAGATAAACTAGGGTTTTTTGTTCAGGGGTTATTGTTACTAAGGACAGTATAACATTCATTACACTTGCACATATTATCTTAACAGTAAGCCATACGTCAATTCGATGATAACTTCAAATCAGCAATACTTTTAATTGGCACATCTTATAGATCATAATAGGCAAAAGGTCAATAGTCATGTCCCCAAACGTCAAAGGTCATTTTGATCATTAATATCAGGTAAGACGATACATGCAAGTCTTGTACATTTTACATCAAAGGACAATATGTAGGGGTCATCAAAGGTCATAGGTCAATCAACCTCAATGTATAATGATAGGAATATCCATATGTAATTTGTGTCATTAATGAAAACAATAGTCAATGAATCTCCCCTAACTAGAGCTTTAACACACCGTGTGACATAAAACTAGTGACCGTGCTAATCAGCTATACAAAGAGCATTGGTGTATGTGTCAAATACGCATAAACTTAAGCCTGACCTTTCAAGAGATTTAATTGATCTTTTAACGGAAGTTGCAAGTGTAAGCGCATGCTCATAGTCGCTTTTCGTAATAGGCAAAACAGATATTTTGTTTACCTGACAAATATATCATCTGCGAACGCTTTATAAAAAAACAAAATCGATATAAAGTATTCAAACTGCTAAACTGCATACACACTGTTTATGACTAGGAATGATACAAAGCTGAACTACTTCACACGCATATCCCTTTACAGCATTACTTTTTTAGTTTATTCATCAAGGTCAGCGTCTAAAGAATCAGCTACTTTATATTCCAATGAGGTTAGTGCGCGGTGTGTAGTTACCTGCGGTCACGTCTCTAGCACATTACAATAATATCCCCACCGACGTATGAGTATAGAAGTCACGCGATATCTTTTAAATATTTTATATTGACAAATCCAATTATCTGTTCATAACACTAAACTGTTTAGGCGATACATGTTGAAAGTGATAATTGGTTTTATCGTCGTCTAGTTTATTTAAATGCAATTAGTTTTGATAAAAAAGAGTTATGTTTTTTTGTTTATATCATAAAATATTTCCACTAAAGTGTTCGGCGCCCCTCCTTTTTAGTTAATAGATAATGCGTTACAGATATATGACTGGCTTATTCTTAATCAAGCATAAAACAATACCGCAGCAATACAATAAACATATTTTAACTACTACAGTAGGACCCTATTTCTTCCATCGACTTATCGAGTTACGGTGTCGCCATAATCTGGTGTGTCATCATAACATATGGATTTGTCGCATTGGTGTTTTCGTTATGTCGATATATTATCATATTTTCTAAGATAGTTTTGACTAAATAGTTATCACGTCGGTAATAAACTCGACTTTTAATCCTGTTATACTAGGTGAGATATCGACTTGCCACCTGTTAATGTTTTATACAAATAAGGTTAGTAAACAAATATTTTCCCCACAGAATTATCATGAGACGTACTTATGCAAATTAGGTCTCTGCAGCAATATGCCTCGTTTTGGGTTCCGTATGTTGTATGACAACCAGATAAAGACAGGCTTACCGACACACTTTTATATTTGAAAATATAATTTACGTCCATTTAAATGTAAATGTTAATAACGATTTAATGTTCCTTGTCAACGAAACCGGTCGGTTCATTTTCGAAATGTACCTCATTCCTACGACATTGAGAGTATTCGCCAGTAGAAAACTATCAAGGCAAGTTTAGACATGTGTATAGGCAACAAAACAAGATTAGAACTACTGATAAAATCACAACAACAACCTTATCAAATGGCCGTGTAATTTTGTTGTGTAGTAGAGCAGAACATTTACTTCCTCATTGGATACCTGTGCGCTTGCGACGGAGCAGACACAAATCTCCCGTTTTATACGCTGCATATGCAAAATGAAAGTGTGTAATATCTGGCTGCTGGAGGTTCTGTGTATCTTATCAACTTTAAAGATTGTCAACACATCAGGTATGATAGTAAACATATATGTCACGTTAATAAGGACTTATATGCTAAAGCACAAACATAATGTTTGAACATGGGTAATATGCTGGTACAACAGGTAGGGGTAAATATATAACTTGTACCTAAGGTTCATGTTGCATACTTCCGCATTGCACAGTTGTTGTTATATAGTATCAAGCGATATGCATTTATTTCAGGATATGCACATGTAAAAACAACACACAAACAGTATACTAGCTATGTTTCAAATATTGCCTGTCAATGGTTATTTGTTTCTTCTGTTCTTTCTTTTGTACTGACATTGATAGGGTGATCGATATGTTTTACAACACTGTTCGCAAGTCAATGATAATAAAACAGTAGTCTATCCACCTACACATTCCATATATACATATGACCTACTGTCGCCAAGGGGCTTATGGTCTTTATACTTTAGTAATGTATTATTATATCTATTTTGTGTCTCATAATGTAGGTGTTTTGCGTTTTAACGTGTGTAACTTGCCGACCTCATAATGTCTATTTTGGTTGAATAACTTCCTTGTCCCATCGGTCTCATAAGTAATAACGACAGTATGATCAAATAGGAACATTGGATTTGAACAAGCAAATGGTTCATCGGATGCGTATTACTTGAATATATATATTGGCAAAACAGAAATAACGACAGTATGAAGTAAATGTTTATTGGAGGGGTTATACTTAAATACATATAAAGACAAAACATATAGTTAGAACAGTACCGACACAGATATTTGCCATTTTTCAAGACAGAAACATTGACATTTTCATTTCATAACATTTTACAGAGATCAACAGTCACTAAAAGACAAAATACAACAAAACAACGGAGCTGAGTATGTGAAGCATGCTGCTGCAGTTGAATACCTTAGACTGGCTACCAGCCCCTGATTTTTTTTATGTAGAATTTCTCAACTTCATTTTACTACTATCTTATCTCCCCCTGGTTTAGAACTTAGGGTCAAATGTGAAAAAAGCACTCCCCGGAATAGTGGTGATTGCAGAAAGGTCAAGCCCATATTAGGTTACTGAGATTTTGCTGATTTGTTTCGGTTATTAAGATGTGGATGTGACCAGGGGTAGTTTTATTACCCTGGGTTCACAAGTGATTGTTGGAATGGGGGGATTGAGCATTCCTATGAAAGGGCATGTTTAATTACAGTTTGATATGTCCTGAACATGGATGAAGCTATTACCAAATAATTAAGAAACATAATTATTCAGAAATCGACCTAACTAAGAAAGAGGTATCAAAATTACTTTGCATGAACAGATGTTTTATTTTGTTTACCAACTGGAAGTATAAACAGCTTGACTTAAGATTGCCCCCTTTGTTTTCATAAACTATACAAAACATTATGATGGACTTTTATCTGATGTTGTTGTCATCATTGATAGCTTGAATTATCAAGCTGAAAGCCTTACTCAGACAGATATAAAAAAAAAAAAACTGTGAGCTGTGTGAGCTTATGCCGTGGTGCCGTGTCCGTCGTTCGTCAAACGTCAACTTTTTACTTTAAACGACTTCCTCTGAATTACCAAAAGGCCCTGGATGATGATATTTGGCATGCTGGGATTAAGCGCTAATAAATATGTTCCAATGAATGACCTTGACTTATATTCGCGGTCACAGGGGTCAATATGTTTTTAAACCTTTAAACGTCATCTCCTGAATAACCATAGGGCCAAAATGTTGATATCTGGCCAATAACAAGCTTGGAAGAAGGGCTGTACAGTTCTTAGCTCACCTGGCCCACAGGGGTCAGATATATCTATTTCTTTTAAAGGTTATATTGAATGCCTTTGAGTCAAGACACTGCTATTTTGCATGTAGCTTTTTCTTAGTCCGCGTTTAAAGTTCAACAAGCCCCCTATACTAGATGATGTAATTACCTAAAATGTTAACCCCCTGATAACTTGTAAATAGGATATGATAAAACAACCAGGTTAACGTAGTCAATAAAAACGCATTAAGGTTGATGTTATCATAAAAAATGCTCACCGGACTTATACCATGCCAATCTCTTTCGCGACCCAATTGAGTGCTATGAAATGACCAATAATGTAAAGATCATTTATATGCATAGGTCATGCGGAGCTGTCTTTGTCTTCTCCTAGCTGTTGAGAGGAAATCCTTCCACAAAAAAGATAGATGTTGCCATGGATAACCACTTTAATCATAGTAAAATATAAAATGAACTTCAGATTATATGCCATTTAATAACATTCTGTGCTATTATGAAGGTGCTAAACATGTTACACACATTAAAGCAAATAAGTGCAATATAACATGTCTAGCGTTTAAATATAAACAATAAATGTTAAGAAATGACACTTTATATTATGTTTAAGGGGTTTTTATTGTCATAGGTCTGAGGTTTTTCATATATTTACCTGTATAAATATGTCACACGGACTTTTTTTGGACATTGCCAAAGCAATAATCATCTACTTCTGAGGCTGGTATGCCTCTCCTCACCTAGTTAAAGAGAAATTATCTCCGCATACTAAGGTATATAAACGAACTTTAAATGATATATAATTTCGTAGCATTCAGCTAAATCTCTAAAGATATTGACATGTTATAAATCCAGTGAGATATGTTTATGAAGACTTCAGCCTTGATGATTTATTATTGACTACTTTAACCTGGATATGTACCTTTCAAGTAGCTTACGTACAAGATCAATACATTTTAATCACATATATATATTCCGATTTTTAATGAGGGGTCTGTGAATATCACATACCAGGGGGTTGAAAGTTAAGGTGACTATTACATTTGTTTAGAAATGTGTTGAACCTTAAGGACCAAGTGATATTACGCCGTGGTGCGGTGTCCGTGGTCCGTCCGTCTGTACTTCGTCAACCTTTTTTACTTTAAACTTTTTTTTTTTTTGAATAACAAAGAAGCCTAGAGAGTTGATATTTGGCCAGTAGTATGCTGGCATGGAGGACTACCAAATTTGTTCAAATACCTGACCTTCGCCGTTTTTCAATGTCAAAGGGGGCAAACATGTTAAAATCATTAAACAACCTGTGCTTAATAATCAGAAGGCACATGATAGTAATATTTGGTCAGTAGCATGCTGGGGTGAAGGGCTACCAAGTTCATTCAAATGAATGATCTAAACCTGCATTAAAGCCCACATATGCTAAAATCGTAAAACGACTTCTTCTGAATATCCATGAGGCCCTAAATGGTGATGTCTGGCAAGTAGCATACTACGATAAAGATTTACTAATTTTGTTAAAATGAATGACCTTGACCTTCGTGAAGATCACAGAGGTCAAATATGTTTTAAGTCTTTAAACAACTTCGTCTAAATAACCAAAAGGTCCAGGATGATGATATTTAGCCCGGAAAATTCTGGGATGAAGTGCTACCAAGTTAGTTTAAATTAATGACATTGACCTTTATTCAAAGTCACATAGATTATATAGGTTCACAATCTCTTATTTTTCTGATAAACAAGAAGTCCCAAGATGATAATATTTGGCCAGTGGAATGACCTTGACTGATATATATATATGGTTACAGGAGTCCAATTTCTTAAATGACTTCTTCTGAATAACCATCAGCCTTATAATGCGTATATCTAGCTAGTAGCTACCATCTTTGTTAAAATGAATGACGTTGACTTATATTCAGAGTCACAGGAGCCAAATTTGTTTCAAAATATTTAAACGACTTTTTCTAAATAAACATGAAGCATATAATGCTGATATTTGGCCAGCTGCATGCATGAATAAAGGGCTGTCAAGCTATTTTAATGACCTTGACCCACTTTCAAGGTTAAATTTGGTCAAATATGTATAAACCTTTAAATAACCTTATTTCGAAACACAAAAGGTCTAGGGTGTTGATAATTGGCAAGTTGCATGCTGAGATAAGGGGCTATACATTTTGTTCCGTTTGATGACCCTGTTCGACTTTCAATGTCACAGGAGTAAAACGTTTTAAAATCTTTTAACATGTTCTTTTGAATAACGTATAGCCATAGATACTTATATATTTTGCCTGTAGCTTTATTTTAGGTCACTTTTAAGGTTACAAGTGTGAGATCAATACCGGGTGGGCGCTGTAGACCCATTCGGACTTTTGTTATCTCTTGTTGGTACATATTCAATGCATTTTTCTCACACGTTTATTAAATTACTTACTCTATTATAACAATTATAATTTATAATCATTATAAAAACATTTTTTATCAAGTTACGGTCATATTATTCCACATTTACAATCATTGACCTCTGTTTGATACCTAGTCGAGTGGGAGCGACCAAGTCTGCCATTTGGATTTGAAGAGAAGGGTCTCTCGCAGTGATTTTAACGCCGTGCTTACACGAATAACTACGGCGTTATATTTTCTCAAAAGCTTAATTCACAAATTCTGATTTTTTACGTGATCTCACGTCTTCAAGATGAATATTTTGGCATATATATAATTCGGTTACAAGCTAGCCGATGGGGTATGCACGAGCATCAGAATATTTCATAGGTAATAACTGTTTTTGTTCGTTTATGGCTGTTTTTAAATTATATTAATTAGCTGCATATGAGTTGTATCATTTATTTTAAAACGGAGAAAAAAAATGGATAATTATAATTAGCTGTTTCAAATAAAAGTAAAAATAAGTTGAAAAGGAAATCATCACTATAATAACAAAGTCCTGGTTCCTTTTTCTAACTTTTTTGTTGGTCTATTTGATACTTCTTTTACCTTTATTAATATCGGTTCTCCATTTATTTCTGCTCATTATTTGTGTCTGTTAATACTTGATTTTACCACCGCAACACATTGATGACCCTGCAATGCTGAGAATAGTGACAATGATTAGTACTTTAGATCAGTTATATACACAATAATAATTTATTATTTTACAGTTAACACCAGCCGTGAGCCAAATGCCAAAACCACCACTCAAAGTTCAAACCACAGTGCTGCATATATTAGTGGTAAGGCAGTAGATGGTTGTAGAAAACAAATCTTCGATTTCCAAAACTGTTGCTCACATACACAGACAGGTCAAATGGAGGCATGGTGGCAAGTAGATCTAGAGGGACTGATCGTTATGGAATACGTCAAAATATACTACAGAGGTGAGTTATCAAATATTTTGTTTTTTTATTCAATATTAAAACAAAATTATGTTATTTGTTACTGTAACGTGTTTTTCGTGACCTTTAGACGGTATTGCATTGTCTAACTGCATGTCGTGAAAAACGACTAATGTAATTCTACCTCCATCCCCATCCCTACTGTCTTCATATGGCAGCGGTTATTGCGAAGTCGTTGATCCCGGAATTGAGATTATATATATTTGACATTCAAAAACGATATTTACATAATTAAGTATAGAAGGACATTTATTTATAGCTATAAATGGTTAAACGGCTCGTTGGGCCTACCCCTAGAATGGTAAAAACAACCAAAATAGCTTGACATCATTTATCATAATAATACAAAAGCAAAATGCAGTGTACATCCAATGACGTACATCGTATACAATAAGCATGTTAGGTTGTCTATGTTGTTTGTAATGCTTTCCATCAAGTCGACATTCTGACTAATGAGTCGTCTCTACACCAAATTTGTCTATAAGACTGTTTTATATAGACCCTGATTGATTATTGTTTTTTAACGATGGACTGTTGTGTATAATACTAGTATATAGTACTTGTGCTCTGACTCGGTTTTCTGTGTATACGTTAACACACGACAACGGTCGATACATGTGTATGTACTTATAAGAACAACCAACATATAATCAATGATTCCTCCCTTTATACATGCTTTAATGTAATATAACAATTTAATGAAACGTAACAGAAACATTACCGATAGAAAGATGTTTTGTTATCAAGATAAAAAACATGGTTATTAATAAGAACAAAACGGTAAGTTTTGCAAAGGAGGGCGCCAAAAAAGAGTTGGAATGGAAATACAAATATAACGAGACCGAACGTAAAAATGTATGCTGAATAAGTTGTATCCCAAAAAGAGAAAACAAATGAAAATCCCTAATTCCGCATGATATTTCTGCATCGGTCGCCTATTAGAGAACGTGCAGTGGTTGTTTTCCTGGCGAAAACGCGAAAATAGTCCTTCGTAAAAACGGTATATACGCATAAGCTCTAGTGAAAAATCTTGTTTATCAAATTCAGATCAAGTGTATCAGCAACGACAACGATTTGGTGGCTATCAAATATACCAGTCGAACACGTCGGATTGGCGGAACGGTTCCCTTTGCCATAAAGACACAACAGTAACGGCGGCTGCGTTGTCATTGACTCCCCAGATACAATGTACAGGAAGCGCCCAGTACCTGACAATATACAGCGACAGACGGTCAGGAGGTATATCGTGGTACTCTAGTAACGCTATTCTGGAGCTTTGTGAGGTAGAAGTGTTCGGTACGTAACTGACATATTTAACCTTAAAAAATTGATTTCACACAGGTAGAAAATATTGAGGGATAATGGAACTTTCAGAAGTCGTATTTTAGACAAAAATAAATATTCATGAATCCCTGTCTAAAGTAAATGGTTAACTATGTACGCATATTTACAATTTACTTAAAGTAATTATTCCACTGTATATTTTTTGTCAATAACATGGCTGGTGTCTTGCATTTCAATACTCGTCTTTGCCATTTGTTATTTTTTGTATGTCTACAAGCCAGTTAATTATGTTGCAATAAACAAGTTAGTATACATTCTTGTGCATCATTATAACATTATGGAAGATGTGACATATAAAGGAATTTTCTACATCAAAGGGATCTGGCCAATGGTAGAACAATACATATTTGTTAGATATATTTTAATATTTTGTTTTAAATTGTAAAAAGATTGGCTCATATCCGATCTTGTTTGCTAAAATATTTCAGGTTGTCCACTTGGGAAGTATGGTGATCGTAATTGTGATTCAGATTGTAATTTAGGGTGTGCCAATACCCTGTGTGATCCGGTGACCGGTGAATGTGCATGTAATTATATATATCTTAAGCTATAAATGTTCAGTTGGAAAAAAATACAACATGCCATTTGCCTGTGGAAAGAGAGAAACCAAATCAGTTTATCATTAACGAGAACCGGTGTTTGTTCTGCTAAGTGATTCGTGGTACTTTAGTTAAGTTTAAATCATCAGTCATTTGGAATTCATTTTTGTTTTACATTATGTGTTAATAATAATTCTTAAAAGACATGTATTGCATTCGCTGTGGGAACACACATTCATTTTAATTCTATAATGATACAACATCTACGGTATATGTTGCTTATATATATTTATTAACTTAATGACATTATGTTATGATTTCATTCTTTTATAGTAAAAAGATAAGATTCGGTTCACAATAATCACTTTGTCTTGTTTAGTGTTATTTCGAAACATACATGTATCAAGCACCATTGAGTACAATCACATTGTCAGTAACAATGTATGACCTAAAACTAAGTTTTTTTGGATTGTGACTTATCTTTGTGATTTTCCATGAAAGCGTGTACTCCCGGGTATTATGGTAGCCATTGCAATCAGACCTGTCTGTTCAACTGTAAAGACAACCGATGTTTGCAAAGCAGTGGAAAGTGTGAAGGTATGTATTAGTGGAAAATATGGAAACAAGTATAGAAATGTTTTATTTTAAGATTATAATGTGATTTTTATAATTCATATATAATATATACTCTTTGCCATATTTACAAAGATCAGACAGATTACTTTAAATAAAAAAATAAAAAAGTTTAATAAATGACGATTTAAAGGATACGGAAACTCTACTAATGGTGCAAAATGTGAAGCCCTACAACTGAGAGGAAAATCCATATAGCTCAAATCTGCACAGCTATTGGCTCTTTACGTAGGTTTTCGGTAAAATTAGCATGATCTTTGCGAATCTAGTTAGGTTATCAAGATAATAATGAAATATGTAGAAAAAAGCACATAGCAGAAATATAGTATAACATAAAACGCATTCTGGTAGAAGTACGCATACAACTTTACATCATTGTTGTTTATTATATGACTGGTGCTAGTTCCCTACTCTGATTAGAGGAACGATGCCATGTGATGAGTCTGTAAATCTGTTACATACCTCGTTCTATGAATAGA
Source organism: Mizuhopecten yessoensis (assembly GCF_002113885.1). Lineage (NCBI taxonomy): Eukaryota > Metazoa > Mollusca > Bivalvia > Pectinida > Pectinidae > Mizuhopecten > Mizuhopecten yessoensis. The sequence continues at coordinate 56,726 of NW_018408578.1, forward strand.
ACAGTGTTACAGACCTCGACCTATACGTAGGCCTGGTCAATTTCTCAGCCAGTCTGTAAATCTGTTACAAATCATGTTACTGAGTTCAACTAAAAACAAAGTATCTCATTAAATTTTGAACTTTGTGTTGTTATTGATGATGTCGAATGTGTAATTTATACTTACTTGAAATTAGATGAATTGAAACTAAAGTTGTATATCATTTATTGGTGTTTGAATTCCTTCACTGTGATTCCAAAATAGTTCATGGCACCAATGTGTTTATGACATGAAAAAATAATAATCTCATTGTAAAATGTCATACATATTATAAAACAATTGTGGACTTAATATTCGTTCTATCCCTGATTTACGGGACCTGATATGAACAATATTAACCTCGGCCTTCGGCCTCGTTAAATATTGTTTAGACCTGGTCTTTAAATGAGAGATATAGTTCGGTCTCGGTGAATATTGTTTAGACCAGGTCCATCAATCAGAAATAGACCGAAACTAAAATTCATAATTCTATATTTATATCAGGACCGAGTTTGATTTGGTGATGGTATACTTCCCGATCATCAAAATGAAAATGAATTACACCAAATTGAGGAAACATTATTTTGCAGAACAAGTGGTTATAAATATATGTTTGACATGCATACAATTCATGGTTGTTCCATATGTGATAAATTTATGTTGTATGTAAATATGTTGTGAAATGTCAATATGAAACTAAATAAACTTCCTTTTTTTTGCAATGACCAGACTGTGAGGATGGATTCTTCGGATCGTCTTGTGATGACTGCTATATTGGTTGTATCAATCGTGTCTGTGACAAAATATCTGGAAATTGTAGTCGTAAGTGTTTTAAAAAGAGCATCTGATCTACTCACCGATGGCTTATATTTCAATATATTCCATAATCTATTTTTCTGAGTGTAATGGTTGCTTCAATTGTCAATGAAATCATATTGTCAGTATATTTTTTTTCGTATTCATCATTAGTTTAAATTCCAGTAAAGAAAAAAGTTCAGAGAATATATAAGATATATATCATTGTCGCTGTTACCGAATTGTTATTACTGTTAAACATAAACCAAGCGAAGATAAATAAATCTTTATAAAAAGAGTTTTAAAATGCCCACTTGTTAACTTCATTCCATCAAAGTTTATTAAGCCATCCTTCTTCTATTTGTAAACTGCGTATATGTGCATCATGCTCTAGAAACACCGTGGATCTATAGATTATGGCAACAGCTAACCTGAATAGTTACGGGGAAATAAATGACATGATATATCAAAATGCATGTTGTAAGATGTGTCTAGTGTGGACCCCTTTCCAAGATACATGACTGCTTTGAGTGCAATTCATAGATATGTATTCACATTTGCCAGATGATTAGTTATAATCTTTCATAAATATTACCAAGCTCTAGAAGTCAAGGTGTTGTAGTGGTAGGTCGCTGGACTCGTGACCGAAGGGTTGCGGGTTCGAGTCATCACACAGCACTGTGTTGCATCTTTAAGCAAGTTACTTTATTTCACTTTACGCCGCTAGTTACAGTCCACTTAGCTGTAAATGAGTACGTGGTTGGGCAGTGCTAGATATGTTGAATGCTATCTGTGAGCGCCGAACTGGCAGCACCGGCTGTATGCTCCCCAGGAAGTTGAGAAAGATATTGGCTGGTTGGAAACGGCCCTGTGACCACTGATAATAAGTTGTTAACCGCTTTGAGACGACCTACGAACTCGGTTGTGATAAAGCGGTATATAAGAACCTCTAATTATTATATTATTATAATTATGATTATGAGGACACTGTTAGAAGTTGTCAAAACAATTACATGAACATATCTGTTCCCAGGACCCGTTTTGTTTCCTACTACCTTGTCCTTATCCGCTCTGCATCCTAATTCACACCTGACGATTTTCCTGCCCCTGCTTCCTCACATCAAAAACAAAGATACCTTTACTCACGTTCAGGTAAAATCGTTGCAATAATTTCGTATTCAATATATCGCACATGAGCATTTATAACGATTGCAATTACAAACAGAAATTTAGGTTTCACATATGTGTGTACTTTCAGCTTGCTTGGACGGCTTCTACGGGATGAAGTGTGATCGTTTATGTTCCTCTAGTTGTGAAAACAACATATGCACACAACATGAAGGGACATGTACAGGTATAATAACTTTGTCATTAGGATACATTTTTAAGGTATTCTGTAATATTTTGTATTCATAACAAAACTAATAAGGGGAGAAAAAGGATGAAAGACAATTATACAAATCAAATCAGAGGTATTTATATGTTTGTTTTGTATGCTCAGAGTTACGTGGTTGAATTATTTATATAATTTCATATATTTGACTAGATTTAAATATTCTTGAAGATAAAATATTTTACATGTTATATTCAAGCCTGTGTCTCTTTTAGTACTATCTATTTTGAACATATACCTTATCTATACTTTTGTGTAAAGATAACGATGTATGTATGTAGTCTCAAATGACTGCTGGTGTTGTTATTTAAGCATGCAAACCTGGATTTTATGGTGATATCTGCAACACAAGCTGTCCGTCCAATTGTAAAGGGGATATATGTAATCAGACCAGTGGGTTATGTACAGGTATGGTAACATGTCATGGTACAGATGAAGATACAAAAGTTAAATAATATAATTATAAGTTTTTCCGTAATCCTGTAATGGTCCGTACTGTTGCATCGAGGTTTGACTGCATTAAGCATACGTTTAAAGTTTACATACGAATAGCATCTAGGGACGTTTTCTTTTAGAAATAAGATAATACAAAGCCAAGGAAAACTACGAGGATCTTCCTGGCTATTTTAGCGGAAGACTCATTAATCGTCAGGTGTTTCATGGTGATCATAAATGGTGTAGGTTGTAACATTTTTAATATAATCCCGAATTTTGTTGACCAGATTAATTCTATTCAATTTGAGACGATCCAGGAATAAAAGACATTCCCTAAATAGGTTATGTAGAGAACCTGCCACAATGAACCAATCAAAACATAACACTTGTATGACCGAACAAATAAGAGTGTTACTAGTAGTCGACCATAACCTATCAGGTTGTTTATAGTCGAGACGTGAGTGCATGCGATAGTATTGTGTAGCGTAAAATATTACGTTTTGATATTAATTATTTTGACCAATGACCGGATATGCAGTCAATCGGGTTGAAATAGTGAGGGTTAGTAAACTTAATTTAAATTAGAACATAATAGCGTTACCCCTTTTGATTTGGCATAATGTGTAATGTATTAAAGGAGGCGTATGTGTAAAACATGAAATATTTGTATTGTAGCATGTGAACCTGGTTTCTTTGGACTAAAGTGTAATAGGTCATGTTCTGGTCATTGTGAATGCCAACAGAACAACGGAACGTGCATAGGTACAGTTGACATAACAATAACGTACAGAACATATTGTCAAAGTATCTATGACTAAGCTATTAATCATGTATAGAACAGATAGTTTAATGTGTAAAATTCAAATTACGTACTTTTATTGTAAAAGACAAATAGTCATGTATATTTTGCTTCATTTCGTTATCTTCAATTGTAATCAAAATGTTTTACCTGAAATATCTTTATCTTTTGATATTTTATTTTCGGTTCAATAGATTATATCTAAGAGCTTCACAAATCTTATTTGAATCCATTCCAATAAAGATGATTTTTATAATATCATGTGATACCCGAACTCATTTGTTTTTGCAATTACTCTACTTCAATTTGTATTATTAGCTTGTAAGAGTGGATATTTTGGACTTAACTGTGAAGAGAATTGTGGGCAGTGCAGTGCTGTGTCATGCAGCAAGTCTGACGGACAATGCTTATGTAGCGACATGGCACAAGGGGCATGCGGGTGTAAACATGGCTGGGAAGGAGAGCAGTGCACTACAAGTATTTTGTTTTATTTTGTTTTATTTTCAAAACCATGATGTGATATTTCACCTGGTTAATGCAGATTTTATTATAATAGGCAATATGGATATAACGAAACTAGGATAGTATATGTAATACCTATTTCATATACATTGATCGAAAAAGAGTTGTCATTGCATCAACACACCTGTGTTCATTTCAGAGATGGTAATGGAAGTCTCATACGACCAAACAGGAACGTACGCTGGGGCTGGTATTGGGGCAGTGATTGTGATTGTTCTTGTTGTTATAGCAACTGTCATCATCCTTAGAAGGTATGCATTCATGGTAATTGTATCGTGAACCATGGCTGATGCTATTTTAATATTTATTGAACGTTAACATTTCGATTTTGTTTCATGTCTGTATTTTTAGAAAACGATTACCAAAACACAAAAAGGAAATTCACCGTGAAGACAGAGGCAAAACGTTTGGAAATGTAGAGTGTTCACCATTCCCATTTGAAACGTCAGACACGCAAACACATAGTGGAGGTAAATGCTGTACATATAAGTTACCACGTATTAATGTCATTAAAAAGTTGCTTTATGTAAATGTGAAGGATAACATTTGACTGGGTCAAACAGTATCTTAGTATTGTCATTGTCGTATTTCCTATATGAGCGTTTATGTATGTAGCATATGAATACCGTGTTAATTAGTGTCGTAAAGCCATCACATAAATTATGTTTATGTAACGTGTGCAATATCACTCCGTTTAAGTGCAAAATAGTCGTTTCAAATCATAACTATACAGTTTACTTTGTATCATATGATAAAAACATCTGTCATTCGTTTCCCCTCATATCAGGTTTATGATACTCGTTTTGGATTTTTCAGTGGCCTGCAAACATGAAATATCCATTTTTTTATCATCAAACTAATATGAAGGGAAACAAATGACGGATCTTCTGTATACAGCATATACAAATGCAAGTAAGATACTTGTTATTATTTGTTAAAAAAATATTTCCTCAAGTATCCAGTTTTTCTTTAATACGAATGTTAGATATTGAAGATACCACATGTGAAGATATACAGGTTTACGTGAACGTCCACGACATTGACTCAAAAGATGATGATGACGTCATCTATAACAATGTTGATGTCACCGGTGTCCCTATTCATGAACTGCAGTCTATCATCGATAGCAAAATTGTGAATGAAGCGGCAGCATTTCAGGAGGAATTTCAGGTATTGATGCATCTGTTCACCGTCAATTGATGATATATTTAGTAACAACATCGAGCAGCACTAATAGCAAATTATTTCATTAAGAAGGATTCAAACATATCCTTAGATGCTCTTGAGGTTGATACTTCGATACCGTGGACACACTATTGTTCTTACATATTATCATATTTCACTTAACATTGATTTTAGACGTTTCCATGGGGACCGGTACATCCACACGAGGCTGGTAAAAAGAATAAACCAAAGAACAGATTCAAGAGCACTTTCCCATGTAAGAAATTTTCAATTTATGTAACACATCGATACTCTTCACAATACCAGAGTTATTTTCGGAATCAGTTAAACTACATGAACATAACAAATGTCAAATGACGATATACTATATAAAAAAAACAATTGATGAATTCACATATTTTGTTTCGCATACATTGGTTTACATGTAAGTATATACCTATGTTGCAGATGACCATTCCAGAGTCGTACTGGATACAAACGGCAAGGATATCGATACAAGCTACATCAACGCAAATTATATTGATGTACGTATGTCGTCCGCGAAATGGAGCTGTTTGATATTGATTGTAACATAAATATAAAGGCAATGCTGGTGATTTTGGTAAGATTATTGTTTTTCGTTTGTGATGTGTTCGACGCTTTGCTATTGAACAAATATAAGGTAACACATGTGGTTACAAGTGACAATTAATTTACACTGGATATATAATTTAATGTAACTTTAAGTTTGAATTACGACATTTTTTTTTCCAAAACGAAAAATCAAAACAAAAAACATTTAATTTGTCAGGTTTTATATTGACTACACAATATACTGTATAGTAGGTTTTACCCGTGTTATATTAATTACAATGATATTGTGAATCGATCTATTACAGGGTATTGGAAACGAAAAAGCGTACATTGCAAGTCAAGGTATTATACAATTCTTTATGTACCATACGTTTGAATGCATTTTTTATTAGCTCACCTGCCCAAAGGGCAAGTGAGCTTATGTTATTATTAAAACTGTCCAACTGAAAAATAGTTTAAACAACAAACAATAGCGGCATTGATCATAAACGCGTTTGCATACAAACTGAACACAAATACAAAAAAAAAAAAAAAATGCTTCTTCTGAACAAAGGGAGACAATCCGTTATGTACAACCATATCAATCGAAAATCCAATAATAATCGTCATTTCGTCCCAATTTATAAACAAAGGACCGAAGCCAAACACCATGGACGACTTTTGGAGGATGGTATGGCATGTGAATTCAGGGAAGATTGTTATGCTGACAAACCTCGTGGAGGGTCGCAATGTATGTATTTTGTTATGCTTGTGTACATGCATTTTTAGTACACTAGCTAATTCCTTCAAAGTTAATAAAAGGGGAAAAAAATTGATATTGTGAAGGTTTGCAAATATTTTTTCTACTGCTTGTAAATTTGTGCACTGTAAGTACAATTTTGTTTATCCATCTCAAACTTGCTTTGGGTATTTCTACAGGTAAAGAGTCACCAATACTGGCCTGATGAACGAAAATCACTTGTAACACCGACATTTGAGCTCAAACTTGACAGAGAGATGATCTATGCCTTCTATGTCATCCGTGACATTTCAATCACCCACAAAAAGGTATTGATTTCACTTAACATCATTGTGTAACCAACATGAAATAGTATTGTTTATTCTTCATAATGCAAGTGATAAACATTAGTGAGCTGATCATTACTGTCTCTGATGCATCTGATGATCCTCACTGTAGACAAAAGAAGCGCGTATGGTCCATCAGTTTCATTTTACTAAATGGCCTGACCATGGAACTCCGGACTCGTTGGAGCTCGTCCTCTTCGACCGCCGTGTGACGTCATACAAAACACAAAAACGCTTATAAAGTGCCCAGCTTGTTGATTGTATTTTAGTATATTTCAAACTTTAATAGTTAATATACATCCTGTCTTTTTGCTGTTGAATATAATATGTATATATACAAAACAACTGAAAAGAGTTTCTTAGTTCCTACTAGCTCTTTCACCTATTTAGATGGTTCAACAGGGGAACTGCATATTTATGTTGATAGGACAACACAGAAAGTGATGACGTTATATAACATCATGACGTAAAATCCCTACCTTTGCATTTCAAACATCTCTCAAAACATTGTTCTATTCGTCTTTCAGAATTTGACATTTATTATGGACATTCCGATTATCATTTCAAGCTCGTGAATATAAAAATCTAAGCGCCGTAGCAAGGGAAATGGTCCTGTGATTATAACTTCATAAGCTCGGAAAGTTGAAATAGTAAAATGTCTAACGTGTACTCAATATCTTATAAATGTAGCAATAAGCCTTCCGCAACATCATGTCTAGATTAAACATCAAGGTAAGCGACTGATGTAGTTGGATTGGTAACGTCCCTGTTTTTAAATGCATGATGTCAATATTTTCTGTAAATAAACCTCTTATGAAGGAATAAATAAGTCAGTCAACGGTGGTGCCCAGTCTGTCCCCATGGCTACGCCAACAGCACTTCGATTAAACTTTCCATCAAACGTAAAGATTGATATACATATGCCTGAAAAGCTACGATTTATTGATCAAAAATTGTAATATTTTTAAATAATACTTTTGAACATGCCTACCTTTTTAGGTCACCTGAGCTTTGCTCAAGTGACCTATTCTGATCGCTTTCCGTCCATCGTTACCCGTCATTTGTTTTACATTTTTGATTACTGCTCGTAAAAAATGGACTACAAAACGGTGAAATTGGGACTCCTATCCTAACCATAGGTGCCAAAGCAGGGCCCCAAAGGGAAAATTAACAAATATTTCAAAAATCTTCTTCTCCAGATCCAGATGTTCTAGTCTATTTATCTGCATGGATGAAACAATAATTGTGAGTTTTATTTAAATTGTAAATTTCAGTATCCCTGGACCACCTGTTCCTCGTTGGGGAGGGGTAAAGTTTACTATGGTGTATATAGGGAAAAATCATATTTTTGGGTATATTTTGTCAATTTTCCGTAGGAAGTTATTCCTACTTGATGAAAATCATTTCTTAGAGCAAGACAGTATTAAATTATAAAGTTGAAACTCCTGTCCCAATTCCAGGGGCCAGATCCTTCAGATTCAGAGATATTACAGTTTATTTCTCTGCATGAATGGAAAGGTCATCAGGGATATTAAATAAATTGTAAATTGCATTAACCCCGGCCCATCGGTTCTCCATTGGGGAGGGTTAAAATTGTACTACAGTTTATATAGCGAAATCACATTTTAGGATATATTTTGTCCAATTTCAGCAGGAAATCATTCAACCCTGGTTGGAATGATTATGGTGCCAGATGGTAATTAGATGGTATGAGAAAATAAAATCCTGCCCCATGCCCAGGGGCTTGGGTGATGGGGCCCTAATGGGGGAAAATGGTTAAAGGTTAAAACATAATTCTTCGTCAGACTCGGATGTTTTACAAACAAATACTCTTCTTGGATAGAAAGGTCCTGAGGTGCATTAGCTAAATTGTAAATTGTATCACCCCTGGTCATCTATTCTCCCTTTGGGAGTGAGTAAGTTTACTATAGTTTATATAGGTACCCGGTAAACAACATGTTTAGGGTACAATATGGCAACTAAACGGTATAAAAAAATCTGGCCTTGCCACAGGAGATGGAGGGGTGAACCAAAAATGAGGAAATTGTTCATATTTAAACTATTTCTGCACTCAGATGTACAAGAATCAAGTTTATTTTATGGATGGAAATGCCCTTATCAGTTCATTATATAAATTGTTAGTTTTATTACCCTTTGGTAATTTGTTCTCATTGGTTTATATAGGGAACTAACACTTCTGACTACATAACTTGTCCATTTTCAGCAGGAAATAATTCTGGTTGGAATAGTTTTAAAGAAACTGAAATCAAAAAGTATCAGAAAGTAAGACCTATCCCAGGGATTGACCAAAAAGGAAAAATTGGCTTAAAAAAAAAAAAAAAAAAAAAAAAAAAAATGGGTTAAAAAAAAAAAAAAAAAAAAAAAAAAAAATGTATTTGAATAGTTTTTAAAATCGTTATCCTTTGGTTAGATGACCATTATTGAATTTCACTTTGTTTACGTGTGGATTTCCACATCACATCTCAACAATGAAATTGAGCTACTACTACCTATATATATATATCAGGTGACCGCTAAGGTCATTGACTTCTTATTTAAGCAGTATATGCAATAGTGTTTACAGGAAATTATTTGAGTATTTGATTTTTTACCGATATTAATTCAAACTAATCTCATGCAGAGCATCGAGTGTGGCTCGGACGGCTGGGTCCAGACATACAAATTAACGTTGGGTTTCCAGTTTGGATTTCAAGCCGCTATATTGTCTAGAATGATAGACCTAAAAACACCCACTCTAAAATGTGTGTTTTTTTATCCAGAGTGTTCTGGTTTTACATCTTGCATTGTATCATTTTCCAACGTCTATGAATAAAATGAGGACCTTGGAATTCTTGATACATATATGTGTCTGTAAATACTTTGCAGCCTCATCAAAATACTAGCAGTTTTATATTATGTCGATTGCCAGTTTACTACATGCTAGTGTATAAAAGGGACATACTGAAGTTATCCGAAGATCATCTAAATACAAGTGTTGCTTATAGTTAAATATAGTAGTAGCAATAGGTTTAGAAGAATTTTAAGTAATAATCGGGGCTCTTACTTTTCTTATAGTCATAGGTTAGTTCCGATAGACTTGTGGTATACATTTAATCTCATGACATATCAAGCCTTGTTTACAAAACGCAATTTCATATATTTATAAAATGTTCAGTTACCGGAGGTTCTAAATTTAGCGCTAGCATCATTGGTTATTTTTTCTATAAACAAAATCAATCATATTCAAGTAACAGGTCTCATCGGTTTTTTGAGACGTCTCCATTTAAAATAAACAAGTTAAAAAAGTTAAAAAAAACCCATATTATTACAGTTTTTTAAAAATATATTTTGATACGATATTATGACAATGATCCCGCCAATGTCCCGATTAATTCCTTCATCAACGAGTTTAGACATTTTATAGATGTTAATCTCGCAATGCTGATAGACAATTTGGCTGGAAATCCAACGAATTCGCCCTATAACTTAATTTTACAGTGCTGGCATTGGGAGAACTGGTACTTTTATCGGTTTAAACGAATTGCTTACTCATGGCAAGAACACAGGAAAAGTTGACATTCCCAGATACATCGGAACGATGAGGAATGGCAGAATGAACATGATCCAGACTTATGTACGTAGTGCCTGAACGAGTAACAAAGCTACATGATACAACGTATAACTTCCACTTTATTTGCCAACTGATAGTCCAGCTGTCCATTGCTTTTGAATTTTGACGTTGTGATATATTTCATTCTAATTACTCACCACCAACTGCAACATACTTACATCCAAGTTACTTATATTAATTAGTGTAACGCTGACTATTACCAATGCAATGTATTAAGCTGTTTCCATGAACAACCTTTGTGAAGTAAACTTAAATCGTTCAATCAATGTTTTTTTTGTTTTTTTTTTTGAAACTATTTTGCAGCACTCATACTAATACAGTTATTTGTTTTAATTACAGGAACAGTACATCGCATTGCACGAATTACTTGTAGAAGGATTCAATTTACAAGAATCACTCATTGTTCGAGTGAATTTCCCTGCTGTCCTGTCAACAATGTGTCCTACAAATACACCAGCGAATCAGACAAAGATTCATCAGGAATTTAAGGTTGGACATCTGCTTTTTGATTGGATTCAGCATGTATAATTTGCCTTGAAATCTGAATGTCTTTGATGCAAATCACCGATTAATAATACCATCATGATGCTTTTCTCTTCTCCTATGATGACTCTTCTGTTGTTGCAGGTATTAAAAACATTAACTCCAAACTACTCCCCAAGTTGTTTTAAAGCTGCATTACATGAAGAAAATTTGGAAAAGAACCGGAATAAGGATATCTTAGCAGGTATGTCATTACAGTAATCTATTGAATTGCAAAGGTTGCAGCTCGCACTGCTTACGATGATTGCCAATGCGATATCGAAATATATATTTAACGCTTTGAGTGATAATACTTTTCTGGCCTTTGCTTGATGTTCATTGTAATTCACTGCACTGTGTGCTTCCGGCAAGGTGTTTCAATGATATACCACTCATCAGCATCAGTTCAGCACTATTGCAAATACAGTCATGGAAACATCATGCACAATGTTTAATGAACCGTTAGAAACCCGAAAATTGTCATGGTTTTAGCACGGCTGTACTTGACCCAAAGATGATAACGCGTGCTTCGTTATAGATGACGTCATCGTTCATCAATGTATTGTTAAAATACTCGATTTACGACTTGACAAAATTAACATTCGCCATTATCGCATGCAGTCAGAGTAACATTTGGTAGATCATTTGGTGTATTTTGTGTACTCATGTATATTCTGAGCTCCGATTGCATCCTCGTGTGATGAAGTTGTAGGATTTTTTTTTTTAATTCTTCCATTGATTACCTAGTTACATGATTACATGATTAACCTATATTCTTTGTATTTTCTAAAGCGGACAAGTTCAGACCCTTTCTTCAGTCACAATTACCGAACGTGACAGATTACATCAATGCTGTAATGATACAGGTAATTTCTTGTTCCGTTACATAAGCTTTGATATATTCAAGCACTTATGCTACACAAAAGAGATACTTAGCGCCCAATGTACATACCTCAATCTTCGAAGGTTAAAATAAGATGTATGCTGTATGTCACTGCTGGATTATAAGAGACGGTTGTTGCGGTTTCCCTTTACATAATTGGGTTGGATTCTTTCTTGTTTTCTATTAAGAGGACATAAAATAAACCAAAATGAGACCTAGTATATCCCACTGCATGTGTATCGTAATAGTGTCTAATGCGGAGCCCTACAATATCAACGGTTTTCTTCAGAGTCTTCTACTAAGAGGATATGGAAAAGGCAATACATAACTGATGTGTTGCCCCCCTTGCAACATTTGGGATTGTTTTCGTTTACAAACGTTTATGTCTACTTTCTTTGTCTATTTAAATCATTTTCCCCAGCGTTGCCTCCTAAGACACCCGTCCATATGACCCTGGCAGTTGCAAGATGTTTAACCCGTAACTTTTGTCAATTCTCTTGTGCTTCATGATAAGCTCAGTCATTCACTTTCTGCAGTCACACACTTCGATGTCGGGGTATCTGATGACACAGTTTCCTTTAGTGGACACCATCGATGACTTCTGGACAATGGTGTTTGACTACAGCTGTGAAAACATCGTCGTCCTCGGAAAACCAACAGATGTTTGTAATAACTGACACGTTCTTTTATATTAGCATATATGTAACATTCATCGATAACCAAGATTAAGTATAGTTTAATATATTCTGTATTACGAAACGTAACTGGTTTGTATCATTACTTGGGTTTCTTTGTGATATGAATAACTATGCTGAATTATTAACTAAATAACATGAATTGCTCTCCATTAGATAAACCATATCATGTTGTTTTCTTAAAATTGTTTTGTCACATACATCATATACTCATGTCATCTAAAATATTTCAAAAACATAGAAAGAGGATTGGCTCCTAGAAGAGAGCGGATACTTTGCTGCAGGAAATGCCATTTCAGTAACAAAGTTGCAGGACAGATCTCCAAACACCGAGTTGGCTATTGTAGACTACCAGGTTAAAAGGGCGGTAGGTAGTAAAGTATGTGAGGATGACCAGTCGGTAATATAAATATTGATATTTGAAATATTTGCGTGCAGAAACATAAATTCGAATAATTTTAGAGATACGTTGCTCTTTCAAAAGGATTTTATTTAGAGCTTATTGAATATCAGAAGTTAATATTCTAATTATGAAGTCAGCGATGAGGTACTTTATGATACTATTACTAAAGAATGTGATCTCACTTCTAAACGACTAATAGGAACGTTCGTATATACTATTATAATGATGTGTCTGTTATGGCTAGTTCTTGGTTTTCTATTTGTGTTCCAAGCTCTTTTGTAAGAGGGGTATGTGCGGTATCTACTGATAAAGATCTAATGTTGATACATAGCTACAGTAATCGTTTTATTAAACACTTTGATATTGTCTACGCGAGTAGTGTACATGGACATATGTGTGAATGATATACCAAAAAGAAGAATATCCCACAAAACTATCTAGGAATCTAGGAAATACCCCAGCTGACAAGTTCTTTAACAAGAGTAATTTCAATGAATTAATAAAAATGTGATCCGAGTATTGATAAGGATTTCTTTCAATTCAAATGCTAAGTTCTATACTTATAAAGTAAATAATTGAATACAATCATGTTGTCTATCGACAATGTCAATTAAGACGACTGAAATGCATACCATACCTGCTGATATTATCTATGAGACTGACAATTGTCGTATCATTAGACAATACACCAAATAACAGTTATATATTAGTGACCGTGCATGTCTCGTTAACTAGTAATATATCAAACAATCAGCTATGTTGAAAGCCGCTAGGAGGTCAGACAAATACCCTAACAAATGAAAAGTAATAATTGCCATCCTATTGAGAATTGTAGAAACTGTCAACCAGTAAAAGGATATTTTCACTTTATGATGATAATTCGATTACTTGATATTTGAGTAT
>NW_018408578.1:73833-83220 GCF_002113885.1 Mizuhopecten yessoensis
TACGGCATTAAGGCTGATGTAATGATAAAAGTTGCTCACCAGATTTATAACATGTCAATCTCCTAAGTGACCCAACTGAATGTTTCGAAATTACATGTTAGTTGAAGATCATTTATATACCTAGGTCAAGCGGGGCTTTATTTTTCTTTAACTATGTGTGGAGAGGCATACCGGCCTCACAAATAGATGATTGTTGCTATGGGAATGTACAAAAATCATAGTAAAACGTCAGAGTAACATATTTTAACGGTATATATGTGTATAACCACAGACATTTGACCATAAATACTACTTAAACTTCATATAAAATGTCCTTCCTTAACATTCAATATTGTTATAACATAGCTAGACTTGTTGTAAACATTATTGTATTTTTCAGCTTCAATGTTTATAACATGTCTAGCGCATTCATATAATCACATAATGTTTTCAAATGGCACATCATGTCAAGTTCATTTATCGATCAAGGTTACTTAGCCATTGTTTTCTTATTTAAAGTTTGTTAAAATGTATTACCAGGAGATTTTATTATGATTTTAATGATTACGCATGGCAACATATATCTTTATTTGTGGTCGGAATTCCTCTCAACAGTTAGTAGAAGAGAAATAAACCTCCGCATGACCTAGGTATATAAATAAACTTTAGATTATGATTCATTTCCCAGCACTCAGTAGGGTTGTAAAGGAGATTGACATGTTATAAGTCCGGTGAACTATTTTTATAAAGACATCAGCCTTAATGCCTTTTTTTGACTACGTTAACCTGGCTATGTATTCTTTGTATGGCCAATGTGCAAGTTCAATATATATATAAATAACATATGTGAGTTCCGATTTGTAATTGAGGTCTTTGAACATGACTTACCAGGGGGTTCGAATTTTAGTTGACTACGTCATCTTTTAGGGGGCTTGTTGAACCTTAACGTCTAGATTTATAGATTAAATGAAACGTATCGATGTCCCTGTATTCTTTACATAAATGTAATACAACGTATACAAATGATTCAAAACGAATGCAAAGTCTCGGTGATCGGAGGGATCATAGTTGTCAGGTGCCTTGTCATCTGTCAAGCTACATGTCGGGATCCTTTAATGTGGCCTGCAATAAATGTACGAAAGCACATACTGTTTTTGCCTGGCAGTACGCGTTCACCAACGCATTATGGGACATATCAAATAGTTTGTCTCTCGTTTTTATATTTGTCAGATAAATTGAAATCATTTATGGTTACGAAAGTTTTAACAAAAATTCAGTACCAGCATGTGCACAACATATATTTCGGTTTATTTTTTCTTGGTTTGTAAAACGCATTAAACTCGGCAACAACTATTTATTATAGAGCATGTGCCTTGGTAGTGCAGTAGGTAGCGCGTCAGTCTCATAATCAAATAGCACAGAGCGATCTGATGGTCGTGAGTTCGATCCTCACCCGGGGCATTTCTTTTTCAATCTAAAATGGTATAGTTAAATTATTATGGTTATATGTTTTACTCACATTGGATGCTGACTTTAAATTTCTCACAAAATCAATAAAAAAAGTTTGTCAACAAAACAATAAAACCACTTGACTTAATGTTTAGAGTTAAATACATTTTGAAAAGTATAATAATATACTGTCATTTAGTGAAGTGGAGCCTTGATAACATGTGGTGGCATTGCTAAAATAATTAATAGAAAACTTTAGTTTCTTTTATGTATTTTGACAGGTTTTATATGAAATACAACTTAAAGAAACACATTAGCTGTTCTATCCAAAAGTACAAATATTTAACAATATTAAGGGTTACAAAGCAGATTTCTTTTCTTTTGCATTTTTACCTTATTTCCATATCGTTTTTGTATGACCTTTTTGCTTTATATTTCATTCTTTCAGCCACTGATAAGTCTTAAATAGACGATGGCCAAGTAGTACATATTTGCTTTGTCTGGCTTTCTGATAAACATATTTTGTTTTGTTTTCATGATGTTATTGAGTGTTTAGATACATAATTATTGCTAGATATACGAACTTCCGTTTGAGTAACGTCTGTCTAACGTTATACAATTAAACAATATTTTGTTTAAATAATGAAGCCTGCAATGCTATTTTTATCGATGCATTTCCATATCACCTTTCAACGCTTGAATGCAATTTGCTTTTTTGTTAAATGTGTTTTTAGTCTTGTGGTTTCGAAAAAATAATTTAACTTAGATAAAACTAGTTATATATCTATCTTGCCATCTTGAAATTAAAGGTGCCATAGCAATTTTATTGTCCTTTTAATAATAACTAAAATTGTGTATTAAATATTAAACGGTTCGTTGTATGTTTTATATAATTGTGTGTACGAAACAAAAGAACAAAATGAAAGCATTTATATCCTAACACCCCCTTACTTTTTACGTATATTCATTAAGACGTATACAAATGATTCAAAACTAAAGCAATGACCATGAATGAAAAACGGTGTTGTCAGGTAAATTAGTAAATTGGCTCATTTTACTTGCATGGTATTTTCTTGTGTTTCGCAGACAATGCACATTTACGTTTTTAGTCGATAACAAGCAACCTGACAGTACTTGCAGTTCATTAAGGGAAAATCCCGTATTTTGTTTCAAACTATTACATGTTTTTCAGCGAAAGCGTATATAAGGATTCTTGTAAAGCATCGGAAATCCAGTACAAACGGGTCGTTTAGTGAACGCGTCTGGCAGCTAAATCTACCAACCACTAGGTATCAAAGAATACGTGGAGACATTACTCTTGTATTTATAATTGAAAAACAATCTCTGTGATTAGAGTCAGCAATGGACTCCTTGCACAAGTGACATTACAAAAAAGGTCTTGATCATATGCAAACATTATAAATATGTGATACAGGTTATATTCGTTTTACCAAGTGAGACCAGAGCATGATTTAAGTACGGACAAAGCATTAACAGGTCATGTATACAGGTAAAATATTTATCATTCAAAAGTTAGCAACGTTAGATGTTCCTCTTTTCACCCTTTTACTGTTAATTGTAACACTATGATAAATCAACATATTTTGCCAATATCATTTTAGGTATTTTGGGCAGGATTTAGACTGTAAAGATATGACATTTACACAAATCTTTTCTACACGCAAAATTATCAGTAATTCAGAGCATAGAAACATTTTATTTTCTAGTTTCATGTATGTTATAATTGATCAAAAAACATCAATATATATATGGCATTATAGACAAAAAATATGCATGAAATTGTAAGAAAATAATGGTTCTTTCAACAAAACCAAAAAGAGTTTCTATGTGACGTTCCAATGAATAGTACGGTATAGACGCTGTCACCTTCATTAGACAAATGACTAGTGAAGCCTAAGCACACAAAGGTGTAAATCTGGAGCAAGAAACATTAGCCATTGCCCCTATAGAATGCACGCCTAGTCTATTGAAACGGTATGGTGACGATATACTTGAGATAATCAAGATGGGGTCACAGAAGGATTCGACTACACACTTCAACATCATAGATGCCACTAACAACAGTTTACATGTGAGGAAGAAAATTAACGGCACAATGCTCTTCCTAGACACTCTACTGGTAACGAAAGAAGACGGAACCGTAAAGGCATTGGTCTATAGAAACAAAGACCCATACGAACCAATACCTGAGCTTCAAATCTCATCATCATTTGCACCAGAAGTCATGCGTCGTATACACAGTGCTGATTTCATACAGTAGTCACATAACAACAGGTCAAAACACAAGCGCAGAATCGCATCGCTAGGGCAATGAGAGCATGTGCATATCCGGAATGGGCCCTAAAACGGGTACAAAAACAGTATCAAATAAAGGTGAGGAACCTGAAAGGACAATTCAAGGATCAGAACAGAAACAAAGGTCAAATGGTCATCCCATATATAAAGGGTATATCCGAAACCATTCAGAGGATATATCGCGGTCACGGCATAGCAACAGCCATGAAGCCCCACCAGACGCTTTGTAATATCATAGTACACCCTATGGATAAACACCCTAAGAAAACGTCGCAGAATGCGTATATAAAATCTGATGCATCAAATGTCTTTTAAATAATACGGATTTTCTGAGAAATACATATTATGACAATAATTCAACAATATCATTAAAGGGACTGGTCGGGAATGAATTACAAAATAAATTGGTCTAAATGTGTCTCTGGCCTTTCAAAAGTTATACCACGGTAATATGATGGTCGAGTTCTGCTTGCAATGTCCAGTTTTGACCACTGAAATATTGGGAAAGACCCGCGTACATTTAGCGCAGATCTATTTATATAAGTCATGTGGTGGTTTCGAAAGTGAGGCAGTGAAGATAATAACAATGGCACGTCATGTGCCATGTCGGGCTCAACTAGCGGACAAGACAGCAATACTATATTTAAATAATTGTTTACAAAGGTTATGTATGATACAAGTGTAGTATTCCTACCTATACATGTTGTTGTTATATATAACGGTATTGCTACATCGTGCCTGTCATGACTTTTGCAAGCATCTTTTTTCTTTCGCCGCGATGTTTACATTTGGCCTTGTTGATGACGCGCGTGCGTTAAAATTACATCACTGATCTGGGTCAATTGATAGTTTTAGACTGTCAGGTGACGATTTAGGATTTCTTTAATATAATTATAATTTTTACTCTTAGGGATTTTGGACTGAAATATATTTTTTTAAATGCTGGTCCTGAAGTATTTGTAACATTTTGGTAATCATTCATAATTTCGAATTATCTGAAAAATTAAAAAAAAAAAAAAAATAGAAAGAAAAAAATATGAACGCGTGATGCAAGGTAAAAAAATCTGTTTTCGGACATTTCTTACAGGCCACATAAAAGGATAACGGAAATGTAGTTTAACAGGTAACAAAGTCACCTGGTAAATATGAACATTCCAATCAGAGACTTTGCTTTTATTTTGAATCAGTTGTATACAATGTTTATGTGAAGGAATGTTGGAAATGTGAGTGGCTTGTTCTTTTTCTGTATTTCTACATGGTGAGTAGAATCGTTGGACATTTAGAATACATACGATTTCAGCAATAACCAAATCGGCAATAAAGTCGCAACATTTAATTTGACAAAGCAAAAATATCAATATCATTGCAACAGTTTTAGTCCATCTGAGTAAAACAATGTTGTACCTCAAAAAACTAAATTGGCAACACTTACATCTCACCATCGTATCAGTAATAATAAACTAACTCTTACTTCATAAAATGTACTGGTAACAGTCGATTTACTTTCCTGGACCAAACCTGATAATCGTGATCTTATGTAAAAATGCATCAGGGCTTATCAATACACTGCATTGAGGACGGATTGTCAATTTCTTTTTTAATACCATTGATGGCTATTCATATTGCTGGACTGGTTTCCTACTTTAGTTACTTACATACATAAACAGATATCTGCTTTTTTACACTAAAAGAAGGTATCCTCTAGTAGACTATCGGCCCCAGTGGTAGGCTCTTACTTTATAAATAGATTCAAATGTGGCACAGTTTACATGTAATACTAGTTTCAACGTAAATTATCAGTTGTAGTTTAAAGATGTACACTTTATCATTATAAAGGGATTTTATAGGATTCTTTCCTTTGTGTAAGTTTTTCTTTATCTATTTCGGAACACATTAGAATATGTACTTAAAGGACAAGAAGTAACCATATGGTGTAGAAAAAAAAAAAGTTGACCGTCTTTCATATTGGATTTCTAAGTCACTTTTTTTTTGTTCGATTTGATTGTCATTTTTTTTAAACCTGTCATTTTTTAAACCTACAAATATGTCCATCCAGACATCACCTAATAGACGCGACATGCTGAGCATAATAAGTTTTAATTACAAAACTTCTGTTTCAATAAGCTTTATCGCTTCTTGTGTTTCCTTAGTTCTTGTAATCACAACTTAGAGTTCACTATGTATTTAGTTTATAGTGTATTCAATCGCTTTGACCCTTGATATATGATACATACAATGTACTGTCCCTGTGTCAAAAATGTGCTGCGCTGTTACAAATTACTGTATTTTACGTTCAAAATACTGTTGAGTTTGTATATCAGGTCAAACAAATTGGGATTTATTTTAATTTTAAATTTTAATTTTTGTTTTCATTTGTATATTTTAAGTTCAAAATCTACCATAATTATTTCAAAATTATATTGATTTTTTAATTAAAATGAAAAATTGTATCCGTCCCTAAAATACCTGATAACTGAGGAGAAAATACAATGCCCTGGGTGAGAATAAACCGCACGACCTTCATATCGCTTTGTATGTGATTATGAAACTGACGCGCTATATACTGCACTACCGAGGCACACTTTTTCCAATTTGGTATATGGTGTAGAGTAATACATATGTGTTTCCATTGCATTATAGTTTTATCGATAAAACTATATGGATATATGGCATTAAATGTTTCTCAAAGTATGTATAGTTTCCAATTATCAGGGGAAACAAATGCAAAAGTTAGAAAGTATATGTTTAATATGTCCCATCATATATTGTTTAACACCTACTGTCAGGCTGTTGTATGGCCTGACAAGAGGGAAACACATCTTCTGCTTGTGTACAAGTATGACAAAACACATAAAAGGATGAAGGACATTGAATTTGACAGGTAACAATTTTACCTTGTAGCTATGCTTACTCATTAAAGGGCCTACATTCTTTGTATGAATCATTTGTTAAATTGTTATTGTGTATATAACGAATAAGGATGAAAGGACACCAGCACATCGTTTTAGTATGTGGTTTCTTACAAACATTATGAATACAGAACCGTATCTTAGGTTTGAAAATGTATTCAAGTGATTCTTGTTATTATTATTCTGTTAATAAATTCACGGTATATACAAAAAAAAAAAAAAAAACGATAGTGCAGCGAAAAAGGGATTCTGAAAGGTGTATTTCATTTTATGGTTATTATAGCAATCGGTATGTTCGTCTTTTCACAACTTCACAATAGTCATAGTAAAGTATAACAAGTTAATGATTGATGATTACAGTGATGAAATAGCTTACCTTCTTAAGTAGGTGCCTATCACCACGACTTACTCATTTTTTCTTTAACTTCTTTTAAACAATGCCACCAGAGACTCATTCAGACTTAATGCTATATATTCGATGGGAGTATATTACTTTACAGTTATCAAATATCCATCTCACTCAGAAACTAACTCAGGCTAATTTAAGGAGGCACGCTAGTCTAGTGGTAGGACGCCGAGCTCGTGACCGAAGGGTTTCGGGTTCGAGACACGGCACGGCACTGTGTTGTATCTTTGAGCAAAATACTTTACTCCGCTTGTTCCAGTCTACTCAGCTGTAAACAAGTGTGGTAATGGGCAGTGCTGGAATTGTTGAATGCTAGCTGTAACAATTTAGCGCGGAAATGGCAGCACCGGCTGTATGCTCTACAGGGAGTTGATAAATGTATAGACTGGTTGCAAAGACACTATCGCCACGGATAATAACTTGTGTTGAAGCGGTATATAAGTACCTCGAAACATGTTCGGGAAATATTTCAACGACATATCCATATAACAGTTATTTCATAGTCCGCATCTAATTGTTACTTAAATATAGTGATTTCCTGAGTCAAACTAACGTCAACGTTATCAACACGTAACAATTTATGTTATCGATATTATTGAGGATATAATAATGACATATACTGCCCCGGATAGGGATCGATTGTAAAACCTTCCGATCAATCTTTGTTTATTTATGAGACTGACGGGCAAATAATTTAGCAGTTTGTATATGTTATAAGGTAATGAGTTTGCCCCTTTTTATTGAAATAGGAGTAAAGTAATAATCTTTGATATTCGGCTTAATGTCTTCCAAAGCATTCATTATTTCAAATCATCTCTCAAAAGGAAATACAATAGTTAGAAAGTAAATATTCATCGTGCCTTGGTAAACACGTATATGCACTACCATGTTGTTTTGTGATCTGAATAGGGGGAACCTTTCTGGCAGGTAACAAGTTTAACTGGCGGTTCTGCGTGCTCTATAAAGGGCGTCCATTTTATTTTTGAACCAATTGTATGCTTCGTATTGCATACATATAAAGAATAAGGATGGATTGACACACATTCAATGGTTTTGGTATAATATAGAATACAAATAGCCTATTTATTGTTTTCTGCCAATAAAGAGACGATGCTTTGATCATTTAGACGATGCTGTTTGAGTGGCGATACTACAGCGGGTACACAATGAAGGACAGTTATATCGATTCTTAGTTCAGGACAGTTGGACGTTGAATTTCGTCCTAGAAGAAGGTCATGCGGCAAAAAATCGGACTGAGAATAACATTTGAGATATATTATTGGGGAAAAATATGCCGAGGTTGATATTGTGAGAATGTTAAAGTTTTTGGTTGATAATGTCGTTGTTGAGATCAGTGGCAAAATCTTAAAATAGAGTACATGCAATTCTTTGACAATGACCCGTTACTCACTTCTGGTCGACACGTTGCTGTTACCTTTTTAGGCTAAATTTATTGAAGAATGTCTCAGGACTAGTAAAACAATCAGATATAATGGTAATGTGTTGTCTTTACAAAATGAAACATTTACACACCTGTTGTTTTTCTTTTTCATTCCCGTTCTTATGTTACATCATGGTCTACAGCGTCGGCATCCGACTAAGCTATAAGATAAACCTTACTGGTCTTAACACTTACGTAGCTGCTTCCGAATCCTATGTTGTTTACATTTAGCAGTTGTTGTTCCGGTATACGTTCTGCACTATCGTTTTAAATTTCGACGGCTTACGTACAAAACTTACAACACAGGATTTCCAAAGATACAGGTTGATGACGAAAATTGTTCTATGGTCCCCATTACGATTTTGACAGAAAAATATGCATATTGGTTTTTTTGTGATAGCAAGATTTATTTTTCATATGCCTATAAGTAAATCTTGTTGTTTTGTTATCGATATAAGGTAGTGGGTGTTACTTTGGTTTTATCTGGATTGACATATACCATACCCGAACACATGAAGGATTGATGATGTTACCAGAATAACGGTGCATACATCTATGACCCGGTGGTGACGTTTTCATGGTAATGCCGCGAGTGGGCTGCCTTTTCTCGTATGAGAACGGGTTGATCTTCTCCATAGCAAAAATAGGAATGTGTCTTTGAACTGTGGGAGAAATAATACATAATAAATCCAAAGTATGTACCGAACAAATATTTAAAGATGTAGATTGATGACGAAAATTGTTCTATGGTCCCCATTTTTTTTTGTGATAATCAACATCCATTGTGTCATGCCCATTAGTAAGCCTTGTTGTTTTGTTGTCGCTAAGGGTACGTGGTATACTTGGGTTTTCCAATGATTTAAATTTACCATACTGCAACACCTGAA
>NW_018408578.1:85725-108042 GCF_002113885.1 Mizuhopecten yessoensis
TATGCTAATAAGATAATGTGTATCATAAATATAAAACATGTGCAATCATCAATGTATTGTTAAAATACTCGATTTACGACTTAACAAAATTCACATTCACCATTCTCGCATGCAGTCAGAGTAACATTTGGTAGATCATTTGGTATACTTTGTGTATTCATGTATATTCTGAGCTCAGATTGCATCCTCGTGTGATGAAGTTGTAGGATTTTTTTTTTAATTTTGCATTGATTACCTAGTTACATGATAACCTATATTCTTTGTATTTTCTAAAGCGGACCAGTTCAGACCCTTTCTTCAGTCACAGTTACCGAACGTGACAGATTACATCAATGCTGTAATGATACAGGTAAAGTCTTGTTCCGTAACATAAGCATTGATATATTCAAGCACTTATGCTACACAAAAGAGATACTTAGCGCCCAATGCACATACCTCAATCTTCGAAGGTTAAAATAAGATGTATGCTGTATGTCACTCCTGGATTATAAGAGACGATTGTTGCGGTTTCCCTTTGCATAATTGGGTTGGATTCTTTCTTGTTTTCTATTAAGGGGACATAAAATAAACCAAAATGAGACCTAGTATATCCCACTGCATGTGTAACGTAATAGCGTCTAATGCGGAGCCTAACAGAATCGACGGTTTTCTTCAGAGTCTTCTACTAAGAGGATATGGAAGAGGCAATACATAACTGATGTGTTGCCCCCTTTGCAACATTTGGGATTGTTTTAGTTTACAAACGTTTATGTCTACTTTCTTTCTCTATTTAATTCATTTTCCCCAGCGTTGCCTCCTAAGACACCCGTCCATATGACCCTGGCAGTTGCAAGATGTTTAACCCGTAACTTTTGTCAATTCTCTTGTGCTTCATTATGAACTCAGTCATTCCCTTTCTGCAGTCACACACTTCGATGTCGGGGTATTTGATGACACAGTTTCCTCTTGTGGACACCATCGATGACTTCTGGACAATGGTGTTTGACTACAGCTGTGAAAACATCGTCGTTCTCGGAAAACCAACACAAGTTTGTAATAACTGACACGTTCCTATATAATAATATATATATAACCTTCATCAATAACCAAAAGGATGTATAGTTTAATCTGTTCTGTATTACAAAACCTAACTGGTTTGTATCATTACTTGGGTTTATTTCTGATATGAATACATATGCTGAATAATTAACTAAATAATATGACTTGCTTTCCATTATATATACCATATCATGACGTTTCCTTAAAATGGTTTTGTCACATACATCATAAAATCATGCTATCTAAAATATTTCAAAAACATAGAAAGAGGATTGGCTCCTAGGAGAGGTCGGAGACATTGCTGCAGGAAATGCCATTTCAGTAAAAAAGTTGCAGGACCGATCGCCAAACACCGAGTTGGCGATTGTAGACTACCAAGTTGAAAGGGAGGTAGGTAGTAAATTATGTGAGGATAACCGCTAATATAAATATTTATATTTGAAATACATGTGTGCAGAAACATAAATTCGAACAATTTTAGAGATATTTTGCTCTTTTAAAAGGATTGTACTTAGAGCTTTTCAAATATCAAAAGTTAATATATTAATTATCACGTCGGCGATGAGTTACTTTATGATATTATTTGATTTTTAAGGAAATGTGATTCCACTTCTAAACGCCTAATAGGAACGTTTGTATATAGTATTATAATGATGCGTCTATTATGGCTAGTTCTTGATTTTCTAATTGTGTACCAAGCTCTTTTGTACGAGTGGTATGTTTGGTATCTTCTAATACAGATCTAATTTTGATACATAGCTACAGTAATCGTTATATGGAACACTCTGATATTATATAAGCGAAAAGTGTACATGAAAATATGTGTGAATAATATACAAAAAAAAAATAGAATATCCCACAAACCTATCTAGGAAATACCCCAGCTGCTTTGTTTTGAAAGACAAAACATCAGACAAGAGTATTTTCAATGAATAACTAAAAATGCGATCCGAGTATTGATAAGGATTTCTTTCAATTCAAATGCTAAGTTTTATACTTATATAGTAAATATATCGATTACAATCATGTTGTCTATCGACAATGTGAATTAAGAGGACTGAAATTCATACCATACCTGCTGATATTATCTATGAGACTGACTATTGTCGTATCATTAGACAATATGCCGAATAACAGCTATATCTTAGTGACCGAGCATGTCTCGTTAACTAGTAATATGATACATAATCAGCTATGTTGAAGGCCTCTAGGAGGTCAGACAAACACCCTAACAAATGTAAAGTAATAATTGCCATGCTATTGAGAATTGTAGAAACTGTCAACCAGTAAAAGGATATTTTCACTTTATGATGATAATTCGATTACTTGATATTTGTGTATAAATATATATATTCTGAAGTAAAAGCGAAGAATAAACTGCTTTATCAATAAATCATACATAGGGTAGATAACTCGTTAAAAAATATGTATGTATGTAATTGTATTCAATTTAATCAGACTAGAATTTGTAATCTATTTTACACCTCATTATTTGGTATCATCTAATACACAGCGATTCGGCAGTGAGACTATTCGGATCTTCAGCTTGTCCCAGTGGTCATCGAACTCCTTACTGCCTCCATCTGACTCGTCTCTTTTCCAACTTTTAGAACAGCTAGACAGTCGACGACGGTCAGACAACACAAGACCTGTTGTTGTCATGTGTCGGTTAGTAGGTCGCCGTCCTATACCATAATGGGTTGATGATACCGTCAGTGTTATGACATAACTAAGCAATACAATGTTTATAAAGGTGTTTTTTTATTAGAGCAGCGGTAGTTTGTTGAACTGATAAGCTAAAATCATAGAGTGAATTATTTCAAATATTACATAGAATTAATGACATATATATTTTATTGGAATTTTAATCCAGTATATTTTTCGAAAAAAATGCAACCGGTTTGTCGCATATTTTTTTGCGGAATGCCCTTCCACTCTATCGAAAAGTATTGATCTTCATATTAACTCCGAAGAAAAGTGTCACCAACTTTGTTGCAAGTGGAGTATTATTGTTATCCGTATGTGAAAATATGAGTTGTCTTCTGCATGGACGGATGTACACAAAGTGGACTGTTCTGTTGTATATCCAATATCAGAGATCAAATGAAGATGGACGAGGAGGTGGACATATTCCAAACAGCAAGGCGGTTGAAAAAGCGGCGACCAGAGGCGCTTGAAAATGTTGTAAATTTTGTAATTAATGCAAAAATGTAATCTTTATAACACAGCTAAGATTTGTCTCAACTTTTATATTAATGATTTTTTCATTTACCAGTTAACGTCTGATAACGATTATGATTACGTTAGTATAAATGCTGTGATCATTTCATTCGTTTTTTTAATAGACATACTGACATGATGTTTGTCCATACATTTTCACTGTTCAATTAATGCATGTCTTGTAATATGCCTTTTATTGTATTTTAGAAACAATACCAGTACTGCTACAACATTCTGGGGCTATATCTAGATTCAACTGACGTGTACGTCAACTGAAAAGAACTCAATGCGTGTATAGTGTTACACGCCAAATGTATATAGATTCACATCAACTGAAAATAATCAAATGAGTACATGTATATTGCTACACTTAATATGTTGACTTTGTTTGATTTTCTGCATCTTCTAAGAATGTTTTCAAAAGGTTGCTTCCTCTCCTCATGGTTTGAGTGATAATTATAAATAGCATATTGTGATTACATTCGCAGAGGGATATTTTGTTGTATACATGTACCATAAACGACTTAAAACCTGTTCAGCTTATGGAGCCGAACTAAGGTGATGAACATGTCTCCACGTACACGCATATTAATTGAATACAACTCAACATTGATTGTGGCATGACAGTGGAATAACATATGTTTTCATCTCAACCGATTTGCGTATCAACTGAACAAAGACAGTGTGCATTGGATATCACTTGAATGAAAAGTGGGAATCGTTCGCCTTAATGCAAAAGACACTATAAACAATTAATGCAAATGCATCATATTTGTTATGGATAAAGTGTTAACTAAATAACATCATTAAAATAATTAATTGGAACAGTTTACGCACATAAATCTGGGTTTCTATTAAGTATTATTGAATGTCTGTTATACTTGTAAGGCATTCACATATATCAGTTGCTTACGTTAGAATTCCATGTGACATTGTAAATATTTGACACTTCGAATCCCCTTCCCCTTTCTCAAGCCTCTCTCTCTCTTTCTCTCTCTCTCTTACTCCCTCTTACTACATTTTTTTACAAATCAACTTCATTGATCAGGCTCTATTAGCATAATAACTTGTAAAGGACATACACATTTTGAACAATGAGGTTAGGTAATCAAATATTGACCTGGTTCGTTACGGAATAACTACTCGCCTTACCAAGAACGAGCAGAATGGTAAGACCATAAGGGAGACAAGCAAAACTAAA
This sequence comes from Mizuhopecten yessoensis, assembly GCF_002113885.1. Lineage (NCBI taxonomy): Eukaryota > Metazoa > Mollusca > Bivalvia > Pectinida > Pectinidae > Mizuhopecten > Mizuhopecten yessoensis. The sequence goes on from NW_018408578.1 coordinate 90,185, forward strand.
TACGGATCTTTTTCAAATGCCCCGAAATATAGTTCTTTGGTTATATTGTTAACATTGCAGGTTGCTGATATCTTAAAATGAAACTTTCGAATTAATTTGATACATACATTCTGTTTTTTTCTTTTTTTAATACTTGTTAAAATTGTTAAAACAAAAACAAAAACAATCTTTAGAAACACTTAAAAACGTGAGCAACCGATGAGCATATTTCCACCCATACTTTCCATCGTCAAACCCTGTAATCCGCATATTACCCTAACACGCTAAAAATGAGTTTGAGTTGCTGCCCTTTTGATACGAGAGGATACAAGCTTACATAGAAATACGTGACGATGAACAGGTTCCATAATATACACAGATACACATATTAAAAAAAACAAATATATAATTATATAATAATAAGAAATCTATTGGACATATTCCTGCACAGTGATTTTAAATGTCAGATTATATAGTTTGGATGTATATTAAAAGTAAGTATTGCGAATTAATAGCATGTGTTCTTTACTTTGAAATTAATGTCCAATCAATACATTAGCCACAGGTGGATAATAGTTGGTTCTCTGTAATGATGGCGTGTCGGCTAGTTTCTCAAGTGATGGTCGAGGCAAGACTCATATGATTTAACAGTTTTTATGAGATCATCACAAATGGTAGACTGTTCCAAATATGAACATTTCAGGGATTTTGTCCTCATCATTACCCCAATGTTATCTACCAAATATCATGTTTTGGTCTCAAATATGAAACGCATTTGAACATCGACTATTAACCAGAAATGAAGCTAACTAGAGAAAATTAAAGGAAGGAAAACATTCCATCAATTACAAACGATCTATTTTATACAAATATATTACAATCTATCAGTATGCTATATTTTACTATTTGCATATATTCTATATTTACATATGAATTACTTTTAACCGAAACTAAACAATTTATCCTTGTTGTCTATACATCCTTAATAACATTTATTGAAAATATGTATTATGTAACATGCTATACGGAATACTGAGTTATAATGTTATAATTGTATGCTGTACTGTCCTGTGTGATGTGTTGTCAGGTAAGCAGTTTATTTTGCAGAAAGTTGTGCTGTACTGTATGATGTGTAATATGTGTAGTATTGTAAGTTGTGTTAAACTATATGTTAGGTTTTACTGTATGTTGTGTCTCATTGTATGTATGCTGTCCTGTACTGTGTGATGTGTTGTCAGGTAAGCAGTTTATTTTGCAGAAACTTGTGCTGTACTGTATGATGTGTAATATGTGTAGTATTGTAAGTTGTGTTAAACTATATGTTAGGTTTTACTGTATGTTGTGTCTCATTGTATGTATGCTGTCCTGCCATGTGTGCTGTGCGGCCAGGTAAGCAGTGTTTTGTTTCGCAATAGGTTAGGTTGTCCTGTACTGTGTGATGTGTTGTCAGTTAGGCAGTTTATTTTGCAGAAAGTTGTGCTGTATTGTATGATGTGTAATATGTGTAGTATTGTAAGTTGTGTTAAACTATATGTTAGGTTTTACTATATATTGTTTTTCATTGTATGTATGCTGTCCTGTACTGTGTGATGTGTTGTCAGGTAAGCAGTTTATTTTGCAGAAAGTTGTGCTGCACTGGGTTTTGTATTGTACTTTATGCTGTGCTGTCCTGTGTGCTTTGCCGCCAGGTAAGCAGTGGTATTTTGCAGTAAGTTGTGCTGTACTGGGTTTTGTATTGTACTTTATGCTGTGCTGTCCTGTGCGTTTTGCTGCTAGGTACGTTTTTTATGTAGTAAGTTGTGCTTTTTTGTATGGTGTATTGTTCTGAGTGTAGTTCTGCCCTTTGTGTTGTGCTTCCAGGTAAGCAGTGTTTTTTTTGTAGTAAGTTGTGTTTTACTGTGTATTGTATTGTAATGAGTGTTGTGCTGCCAGGTAAGCAGTGTTTTTTATGTAGTAAGTTTTGCTGTATGGTATGCTGCGCTTACCTGTATGCTGAGTTTTACTGTGTGCGATAGTTTACTGTATGCTGCAGTATAACTTACTGTCATATCACATTTTGTTTGGAATTTACTAAAAAATATTGGTTACTTCCCTTCTTTGTAACACTAGTTATTCGGCAGCTAAGATTGTGTGTTCCCGAGTNCTGTGTGTTCCCGAGTTGTTTCTGCATAATGACTTAATTATATCTGTCACCATGGTAACATACTATCTGCTTTCATCTGACTCAGCCAGTGATATATTATCTTTTCTCATTCATCTTAAGCTCATTCGATAGATAGTAAGACTGGTAAACAAGGAATCACGACTCCTAGCGGATGCAATAGAAAAACTTACTTCTGCTTCATTGACGCCCCGGTAGTGATCCGGGGAATTTTACGTAAATACTAGCGATACAAAAGAATGTCTATAATCCATGCAAAACTCAGGACGACGATTGTTCTGTTAGGGGAATATGTCACCCTGTTAAAATACCAGCCGCTTCCTACCAACTCGGCTAGGACGAAAGTTGCTTTAGCTCATTCAGTAGTGCGAAAGACTGTTAAACCAGTGAATGCTTACTAGAATATCGTAAGTGTCTTACTCTAATGGTGAAGAACACTTATAAAGTTGTATTAAACATTATTTTATATTGAACATCAACATAAACAAACATGTACATATTTAATTTGAATAAAGTAAACGTTATAATTTATGTGGGACTAGGTTGTATTTTTTCTGTTACTTAATATTTATTTCCTGTGCTTATTTCAGGTTACAATGTATGACATCATTTATTATCTGATTTGCAGATATTTGCTAGGTACATACAGTAAATTGATTATGTATTATTCCTCCTACATTTCACAGAAGCATTCTTATTTTCGTTATGGAGAAGATCAAACCTGTTCTAATAAGGGAAAAGACAGCCCAGTCGCGTCATTACCCTGAAAACGTCATCACCGCGTGATAGATGTATGCACCGTTATTCTGATAACATCATCAATTTTGTCGGACATCCATACATCCTTCAGGTGTTCCGGTATGGTAAATGTCAATCCAAGTAACGCCACGCCCTTATAGCGATAACAGAACAACAAGGCTTACTAATAGACATAATGAAACAATAGATCTTGCTATCACACAAAACAAGTTGCATAGTTTTCTGTCAAAATCGTAATGGGGACCATAGAACAGTTTTCATTATCAACCTGCATCTTTGGAAGTCCTGTGTTGTAAGTTTTGTACGTCAGCCGTCGACATTTATAACGACAGATCAGAACAAACTCTCGTAAACCGGAACAACAACTGCGACATGTAAACACCATAGGTTTCGGAATCAGCTATGTTACTTTTAAGACCAATAATGGTTATCGTACAGCTTTGTCTTAGGCCGACCCTGCATGCCATAATGTAACTTAAGAACAGGAAGGAAAAGAGGCAGGAGTTTCAGTATATCTTATAGTGATATAGAAAAATTGTGTCACTGGTCCTGAGACGTTCTTCAATAAATTAAGTCTAACAAGGTAACAGAAACGAGTCGACCAGAAGTGAGTAACAAGTCATCCTCAACATATTGCATTTGTTATGTTATAATACCTTGCCACTGAACTCAACAACGACATTATTAACGTTCTTCCACGTTTTCACAATTGCATCATCGGCATATTCCATTTCTTAATATATCTCGCAATAATTAACAAACAATTTCCCATTGTTTCAATAATAATGAGCAATCCTAACTCCATAACGTTTTCAATTAACAACGTAGGTCCATTACTCCTTGATCTAACGTAGGATGTATGGATGCAAACTTGTGATCACAAACTGCATTGAAAACGTTTCTATCAAATAAAAAAGTGTATCTTTCTTATTGCTGGGCTGATTTCCTACTTTCAGTTCTTATATTCTATTTTAGCTGATTATTTTACGCCAAAAGAAGGTATCCTTGGGAAGGATATCAACCACAGTGGTTGGCTGCATCTTTGTAGCTGGATTTTTATCTGGCAAAGTTTACAGGAAATGCTAGTGTCAACGTACATTATCTTTTGCAGATAAAAGCTGTATATGTGTAGCATTGCTAAGCATTTCATAGGAATCCTTACCGTGTGTTAGGATTTCTTATTTTTTTTTCAGAATATATACTGAATATGTTTTGACCTTTAATATCACTGGTGAGTCATAAAGGGAGGAAAAAGTCATATGGCGTAGGACAAATATTTGTTATATATTTTTTTGACATTCTGATTAAATTTTCGCACATTTTGAATAGTTGCACCCTAGCTTTGTACATCTAATCACAATAATATTTACAAGAGTACATGGTGAGTTTCGATTTGGTTATTATTTTTTTTAAAAATTAACATACACAACCGACAAGACATCCCTAGACAGACGTTAAAATGGTGTTCATAGTAAGTTAACGTTTCCTGAGAACTCGATATTTGTTCCCATTTAATTTATTTCTTTTTGTGTGTTTATATTCATTTTGCTAACTTTTTAAATACTTATGTAATAAGTTAAATTAAGTCAGGTTGTTTAATTGTTTCAAACATTAAGTGATATACAATTATAATTGATTTCGTGATAAATATTTCAACACACTATCATAATTGACATTATTTTACTGATATTACAAAATAATGAGTCTAAAGACAAATAAGTTTATGATACTATTCAAAAAAAGTTCCAAAAGATCTACTGACCCGGGTAAGGATCGAACTCACGAGCTTCAGATCGCTCTGTTTTTTACTATTACCTACTGCGCTACCGAGGCACGTGTTTTTTTTTTGTTTTTTTGTTTGTATTTTGTAAAGATTTTTTTTTTTTTCAAAACATTAAAATTGTATTGAAATATTAAAAAAGAAAAAAAAAGAAAATATTTGTTTAAAGTTTTATCCAAGAAATGTGATAAGAAACTAAATATTATTTATTTTAATCGTTTATTATAATACATGATAACACACTCGAATATCCCCATGTATTTTTGGAAGTATTATTAGCACTAGATATACAAAGTAAGGGTGCATCTATCCTAAATGTGAGTAAATTAAGTTAGAAATGTCAACACGATATACAACACCATGTGACTATTTCCTTCCTTCATTTAGGACTCATCAGTGATTCTTTAGGGCAAAACTATTTTAAATACATATTATAAAGTGTTCTGAAATAAATACAGAAAAAACTGGCAAATGAGAAGGATTCCTATAACATGTTTTAACGCTACAGATTTACAACTTTTCGATGCAACAGATACATTGCTTTGTAACTAGTAAAATCCGTTAAGTTGTACTATATTTGGAGCCAGCTACAAAGTAGAGCCTATCACTGGGGACGATACCCTACCAGAGGATATCCATGTTGATGTAAAATATTCAATTAAACTAGAACGTAAGGAAGTACCTTTGCTAAAAGATCAGTCCAGCAATGAGAATTGTCATCGACGTCTTCAAAAAAGAAGTTGAGGAAACGTCAGCAATACAGTTCATTGAGAAGCAGTTTTCATCTGTACAGAAAATAGCGATTTGAAGGTAAGGCAAAGCAGTAATTAATCAACTGTTACCTGTACATTTTATGAAGTTTGGAACATGTTTTTGTTATCACCACGTTTAATAGAAACGTAAAAGTGTTGTCACTTAACAGGTAAATATCGTCATAACGTTTGCTGATATGTTGTCGAGAAGGAAATATGTTGTTTCAGGATATTTATTTTGGCATGGTGTACACGGAATTCTTACGTTAACAAGAAATGATCTAGTGAGCTAAAGTTGTAAAAGTGAAACAAAAAAGGAGGGGAGAAGAGTGTCACTTTTTTTAGATTTTTTTTCACTTAATTTCTTCTGAATCGTCCTTAGCGGATGTCATGGTAAAATTATGCGATAAATATTAGGTTTGTTTGGCTTTTTCAATTCTTATTTGTTTAGTCCTTACTTCGTATTTAAAAAAAAAAAAAATATCAGAGAAGAAAACAATCTCTCGACATTAATTGATCAAATGAACTTTGTTTCGATATTTCGAGTTCGAAAACAAGACAATTGAAGGAAAATCCTCAGAAAAGTTTTTTTTATAACAATCATGTAAACAGGAAGTACCAAGGCGTATAGTTCAATCCAATAAAATAACAAAAACGTCGTCAGCTTGTGTCATTATACATTTACAATATTTCATAAATAGCATATACCTGTAAATGTATTGTTTAGTACCTGTAGTTTAACTGTAGCAAACAATATTAAAAAACAACAAAATTCCTAGAAAAGGGTTGTGATTAGCTTTGTGAAGTTTGAAATTGGGAGACTCAGAAGAATTAAACCTTTTGCAAGAATATTTACAATTTGTTTTGTCAAAATAAACGTATCGATTGTATTGTAGATTTAAGAACTGCTAAAATCTGATGTGTTCTGAATGTTAAACGGTTTTTCTTAATTTTCTACATTAAACAACGTTTGACGTCTAGATTTATAGATTAAATAAAACGTGTCGATGTCCCTGTATTCTTTACATTAATGTAATACAACGTATACAAATGATTCAAAACGAATGCAAAGTCTCGGTGATCGGAGGTATCATAGTTGTCAGGTGACTTTGTCATCTGTCAAGCTACATGTCGGGATCCTTTAATGTGGCCTGCAATAAATGTACGTAAAGCACATACTGTTTTTGCCTGGCAGTACGCGTTCACCGATGCATTATGGGACATATCAAATAGTTTGTCTCTATATTTTACAATTGTCAGATAAATTGAAATAATTTATGGTTACAAACGTTTTAACAAAAAAATCAATACCAGCATGTACAAAACATATATTTCGGTTAAATGTTCTTGGTTTGTAAAACGCATTAAACTCGGCAACAACTACTTAATATATAGCATGTGCCTTGGTAGCGCAGTAGGTAGCGCGTCAGTCTCATAATCAAATAGCACAGAGCGATCTGAAGGTCGTGAGTTCGATCCTCACCCGGGCCGTTTCTTTTTCAATCTAAAATGGTATAGTTAAATTATTATGGTTATATGTTTTACTCACATTGGGTGCTGACTTTAAATTTCTCACAAAATCAATAAAAAAAGTTTGTCATCAGAACAATAAAACAACCTGACCTAATGTTTAGAGTTAAATACATTTTGAAAAGTATAACAATATACTGCCATTTAGTGAAGTGGAGTCTTGATAATATGTGGTGGCATTGCCAAATTAATTAATAGAAAACTGTAGTTTCTTTTGTATAATTTGGCACGTTCTTTATGAAATACAACTACCAGAAACACTTTAGCTGCTCTATCCAAAAGTACAAATATTTAACTATATTAAGGGTTACAAAGCAGATTTCCTTTCTTTTGCATTTTTAACTTATTTCCATATCGTTTTGTATGAACTTTTTGCTTTATATTTCATTCTTTCAGCCACTGATATGTCTTAAATATACGATGGCCAAGTACATACTGGCTTTGTCTGGCTTTCTGATAAGCATATTTTGTTTTGTTTTTATGATGTTATTGAGTGTTTAAATAAAGAATTATTGCTAGATATAAGAACTTTTGTTTGAGTAACGTCTGTCTAACGTTATACAATTAAACAATATTTTGTTTAAATAATTAAGCCTTCAATGCTACTTTTATCGATGCATTTGCATATCACCTTTTAACGCTTGAATGCAATTAGCTCTTTTGTTAAATGTGTTTTTAGTCTTTTGGTTTCGAAAGAAGAATTTAACTTAGATGAAACTAATCATAAATTTATCTTGTCATCTTGAAATTAAATGTGCCATAGTAATTTTATTGTCTTTTTAATAATAACTGAAATTGTGTATTAAATACTAATTGGCTCGTTGTATGTTTTATATAATTGTGTGTACGAAACAAAAGAACACAATGAAAGCATTTGTATCCTAACACCCCCTTACTCTTTACGTATTTGCATTAAGACGTATACAAATGATTCAAAACTAAAGCAATGACCATGAATGGAAAACGGTGTTGTCAGGTAAATTAGTAACTTGTCTCGTTTTACTTGCATGGTCTTTACTTGTGTTTCGCAGACAATGCACATTTACGTTTTTAGTCGATTAGAAGCAACCTGACAGTACTTGCAGTTCATTAAGGGAAAATCCCGTATTTTGTTTCAAATTATGACATGTTTTATAAAAAAGCGTATATAAGGATTCTTGTAAAGCATCGGAAATCCAGTACAAACGGGTCGTTTAGTGAACGCGTCTGACAGATAAATCTACCAACCGCTAGGCATCAAAGAATGCGTGGAGACATTACTCTTGTATATAAAATTGAAAAACAATTTCTATGATAAGAGAGTCAGCAATGGACTCCTTGCACAAGTGACATTACAAAAAGGTCTTGATCATATGCAAACATTATAGATAAAATAGTACTAATGATTGAGATCAGCTTAAGTTCGATTTGAGGACAGTTATTACGATTTTGGTATAGCCTCATTGGCAGTTAAAGACTCATTCACAGTAAAATGATTCGAGATCAATTTAAATAAATACTGTGAAAATATAGACGTGAAAATATGATTTCGATTATATATTTAAAATAAATGACAATTTTTAAATCACCACTATTGAGGAAGCTATCTACATTTTTTCAATGTTTTGCTTCTTATAAACTTTTTTGTATTATCTTATATTTTTGTGAGAAAATTAAAACCAGAGGAATTCATTGGTGTCTCATTATCATTAACTTAAAAGAAAAATTAAGTAAGAGATAATGTATACGAATGATTATGAACTAAATCGAAGGCATAGTCACACGGACACAGTTATAACTACGAACAAGTATCTACTTTGGAAAAATCCAGCCTCCGTTCGGTGAGCGTCCGTCCTGCGTCCGTATTGTGCTAGTTTTTCGACTGTATCGGCTTGAGCAGCCGAATCCATATAGATCGACTTTAGCAAACGAATCGTATCGATTGGATTTTCCGATAGGCTTTTTGACGGCCGTTTTTTGTCTACCTGATCTATCTCCCGCTGATTACCTACTGTCGGCATTTTCCATGACGTTCAATCAGCCATTTTCAACAAATATATACATTTTTTTGTATTATGGTTGCAAATATATCTTTTTTAATATTTTACCTTTCTCTCTTCAGTCGTCTTTCCCTCGCTTAAGCGGTGGTCGGGTGAAGCAGTGGATAGCTAGTGCAATATACTTTTCAGCATTGCGGCCGGGGTTCGATTCCCTGATCGGAAGTGAACAGGTATGGAGTAACTTGCCGACTACATTTATTTTCTCAAGGTTCTCCGGTTTCCTCCGACAGTAAGATCCCCGCGTGTTAACACCCGGGGGAAAGAAGAGTTATAAGTAAAATGAACAAAGTTTGTTTTAGCGGCGAACCAGGCACTAGTCTATTCCTCTGGTCTATTAGTCTATTCGACGGCTTTCTAAAGCAACTACATAAACTCACTCGATCATATAACACGTGGTATAATGAGCGATAGCCTAAGTCCCTGTTCGATGGGAGCAAGTAACAGCAGGTACAGTTGGCCACTAAAGGGTTGGTTAGGGTGTCGGTGGATAACTCAGGAGTTCCACTTTCTGTTCCCTGGAATTAATAGTTTGTTTGCCCTCGGGGTTTTCGCACTAGTACATATGGGAATCTATAACACCAAATACCAATGCGAGTCAAGAAACATATTTGGTCTATATCAGTTTAGGGGTTTTGGGCAGGATAGGCTATATTTTAAGTCAGGTAACGATATGACCTTTAAACAAATATGTTCTACACGCAAACTTATCAGTAATTCAGAACTGTTTTTTCTAGTTTCATGTATATTATAATTGATAAAAAAAACATCAATGTGTATATGGCATGATCAAAAATTATGCATGAAATTGTAAGAACACAATTTTTTAACAAAACCAAAACACGTTTCAATGACTCGTACGGTATGTACTCTGTCATCTTCATCAGACAAATGACTAGTAAAGCATATGCACACAAAGTTGTAAATCTGGAGCAAGAAGCATTAGCCACTGCCCCCATGGAATGCAAGCATAGTATATTGAAACGATATGTTGACGACATACTTGAGATATGCAAGAAGGGGTCACAGCAGGATTTGACCACACATATCAACATCATAGATGCCACTAACAACACCGAATTTTACATGTGAGGAAGAAACCATTCCTAAACACTACTGGTAAGGAAATAAGACGGAACCGTAAAGATATTGATCTTTAGAAACAAAGACCCATAAGAACCAATATCTGAGCTTCAAATCTCACCATCCGCTGTACCAGAAGTTAGGCGTCGTACACACATTGTTGATGGCATACAGTAGTCACATAACAACAGGACAAAACACAAGCGCAGAATCACATCGCTAGGGCAATGAGAGCATGTGCATATCCGGAATGGGCCCTAAAACGGGTACAAAAACAGTATCAAAGAAAGGGGAAAAACAGGAAAGGACAAATTAAGGATAAGAACAGAAATAAAGGTCAAATGGTCATCCCATATATAAAGGGTATATCCGAAACCATCCAGAGTATATATCGCGGGCACGGCATAGCAACAGCCAAGAAGCCCCACCAGACGCTTCGTGATATCTTAGTACACCCTATGGATAAACACCTAAAGAAAACGTCGCAGAATGCGTATACACAATCTGATGCATCAAATGTCCTTTTAATAATACGGTTTTTCTAAGTAAAACCTATTATGAACATATTTCAACTATATTATTAAGGGTAGAATAAAAAAAACAATACCCCGGGTGAGGATCGAACTCACGACCATCAGATCGCTCTGTGTTATGTGATTATGAGACTGACGCGCTACCCACTGCGCTACCAAGCACATGTTCATTTGTGTTTCTTGCAGAGTTTAATGTGTTTTCAAAACATACATTTTGGACTGAAAGATATTTTTTTTAAATGCTGGTACCGAAGTATTTGTTAAATGTTCGTAACCATTCATAATTTCGAATTATCTGAAAAATGTAAAAAAAAAATAAAAGAAAAAAAATATGAACGCGTAATGCAAGGTCAAAACATACTGTGTTTTTGGACATTTCTTACAGGCCACACAAAAGGATAACGAAAATGTAGTTTATCGGATTTCTAAGTCACTGTTTTTTTTTCTCTCGATTTGATTGTCATTTTTTAAACCTACAAATATGTCCATCCAGACATCACCTAATAGACGCGACATGCTGAGCAAAAACAGTTTTAATTACAAAACTTTTATTTCAATAAGCTTTATCCCTTTTTATGTTTCCTTAGTTTTTGTAATCACAAATTAGAGTAAGGACATGCCACTATGTATTAAGTATATATAATATTCAACCGCTTTGACCCTTAAAATATGATACATTCTGTCCCTGTGTTAAAAATGTGCTGCGCTGTTATAAATTACTTGACTTTCTACGTTCGAAATAATGTTGAGATTATATATCGAGTCAAACAAGTTGGGAATTATTTTAATTTAATTCTAAATTTTTGTTTTCATTTGTGTATTTTAAGTTCAAAGTCTACCATAATCATTTCAAAATAAGACTGATTTTTGAATTAAAATAAAAAAAAAATGGTATCCGTCCCTAAAATAATTGATTACTAAGAAAAAATACAATGCCCTGGGTAAGGATCGAACTCACGATCGCTTTGTATGTGATAATGAAACTGACTCACTACCTACTGCACTACCGAGACATATGTTTTCGCTTCATGAATATGTTGTAGAGTAATACATATGTGCTTCACATTGCATTATAGTCATATCGATAAAGACTATATATTGATATATGGTATTAATTGTTTTCAAAGTATTTATAGTTTCAAATTATCAGGAAAAAGAACATGCGAAAGTTAGAAAGTATATTTCCGATCATGCATTGTTTAACATTTACTGTCAGGCTGTTTTATGGCCTGACAAGAGGGGGAAAAAATGCTTGTGTATAAGTATGACAGAACACATCAAAGGAACATGGACATAGAATTTGACAGGTAACAATTTTACCTGTTAGCTATGCTTACTCATTAGAGGGCCTCGATTATTTTTATGAATCATTTGTTAAATTGTTATTGTATATATAACGAATAGGGATGAAAGGACACCAGAACAGTGTTTTAATCTCTGGTTTCTTACAAAAATCATAATATAACAAAATGAATAGAACCGTATATAAGATGTTTTTACTCAAGTGATATCTTTATTATAATTCTGTTAATAAATCAATAATTATAGATTAATACCTAAGTCGGGTGTTTGATTTCTGTGAGTTTAAGCTATGTTTAAAGTATTTAAATACCTACAGATAAGTTGGAACACTTTCTGTACTATGTATTCAGTCAAATTGTTGATCAATCTAAAAACGTTAGACAACAGTTTTGTAATTAAAAAGTTTTCATTTTTAATATTAATATATATTCAATCATTTATCTTTTTAACAACAGTTTTTTTTATATTTTCCTTATGGAAGTTAAATCGTCAGGGTGCTTCCTTTTACATTAAAGTGTACCAGGTATTTGCCTCCTTTTTCATTATTTAGTTTTGTAACCACAGATTCCTAACAATTTGAATGTAGTCGTTACATGTCACAATGCATTTTTATGGATTCTCGTATCACTGCCAAAAATTGTAGCGTTTGGAAAGAACACAAAAGATAATCATCAACAGTGTTGTGAGCTATATATACGAAAAAATAAAAACTACAGTGCAGTGAAACAGGGATTCTGAAAGGAGCGTTTCATGTTATGCTTATTATAGCAATAGACATTTTTGTCTTTTTGATTCACAAATTCACAATAGTCATAGAAACGTATGACACGTTAATGATCTATGTAAACAGTGATGGAAAACTTACCTTCTAACTCAGGTTAATTTAAGGAGGCACAATTGTCTAGTGGTAGAACGCAGAGCTAGTGACCGAAGGGTTGCGGGTTCGAGAAACGGTACGGCACTGTGTTATATGTTTCAGCAAGATACTTTACTCCGCTTGTTCCAGTCTACTCAGCTGTAAATGAGTGCGTCGATGGGCAGTGCTCGAATTGTTGAATGCTAGCTGTGAGCGCCGAAATGGCAGCTCCGACTGTATGCTCCCCGAGGAGTTGAGAAATGTATTGGCTGGTTGCAAAGGCCCTATAACAACGGATAATAATTTGTGAACCGCTTTGAGACGACCTACGAACTAGATTGTGATAAGGCGGTATATAATAACCTCGAACTATTATTATGCATTGCTTCATGATAACATTTTTGGGAAATATTTCAACGAAATATAGTTCACATATAATTGTTTCTTAGATATATTGTTTTTCTGAGTAAAACATATTGTCGTCGTTATCAAAACATAACAATAACATAATGAAATATATATACAAGATGGCAATTTTTAAATTAAATAGTATTTTCAATTAAGTTTGTATATGTTGAAGGGCATATATTTTTTCATTTTTTATTGAAAGAGGAATAAAGTAATACTGTTTGATATTCGGCTTAATGTTTTCTAAACCATTCTTTATTTCAAATTATCTGACAAAAAGAAATGCAATAGTTAGAAAGGAAATATTCAAAATTTTCCCATCATGCCTAGCTAAACACGTACATACGCTGCCATGTTGTTGTGTGATCTGAATAGTGGGGAACCTTTCTGGCAGGTAACACGTTTCACTGGCGGTTCTGCGTGCTCAATACAGGGCGTCCTTTTTATTGTTGAACCAATTGTATACTTCATATTGCATATAGATAAGGAGTAAGAATGGATTGACACGAATGGAATGGTTTTGGTATAATTTAGAATAAAAAATAACATTTTTATTGTTTCCTACCAATACAGTGAAATTGGTTTCACCATTAAGACGATGATGTTTGAGTGGTGGTGCTACAATTTTAGTTGAGGACGGTTGGGCGTTGACTTTTGCCCTTGAAGAAGGTCATGCGGCTGAAAAATCGGACTGAGAATAACATTTGTTTTATCATTAACACTCCTGCTTCTTTTTATTCCCGTTCTTAAGGTACATCATGGCTTACAGGGTCGGCGTCCGACTAAGCTATACAAGAAATATAACTGTCTTAACACTTACATATCTGCTTCCGATACTTATGGTGTTTGCATGTCCAGTGTATGAGAGTTTGTTCTGTACTGTCGGTTTAAATGCCAACGGCTGACATACAAACCCACAACACAGGACATTTAAAGATGCCAATTGACGAAGAAAATGTTTGAATGTCCCCATAACGATTTTGAAAGAAAAATGTGCAAATTGTTGTATGTGATTATCAAGATAGATTGTGCCAGTATGACCATTAGTAAGACTTGCTGTTTTGTTGTCACGAAGAGGACGTGGTATACTTGGGTTTTACTAGGATTTATATTTACCATATAGGAACACCTGAAGGACGTATGTATGTCTCGCAAAATTGATGTTGTAACCAGACTTACGGTGCAGAAACATCTATGATGCAAAGGTGCAGTTTTGAGAGTAGAAACACGTGTGAGCTGACTTTTCCCTTGGTAGGACAAGTTTACTTCTTGGAAAAAATGGAATGTATCTGTTTAATGTGTAAGAAATATTACATGATCACTAAACTGTATGCACCTTGCAAATATCTGCCAATGAGATAATAGATGACATGATTACCTGAAATTTGCGCAGGAAATAGATTCAAAGTAACAGAAAATTACAAACTAGTGCCACATAAAACGTTCACTTTATTCAAATTAGATATGTACAAACTTTTTATTTTGATGATTAATATCAAATAATGTGTTTTATACAACTAAATAAGGGTTCCTCACCCATTAAAGTAAGACACCAAAGATATTATATTAAGCATGAACTGGTTTACCAGTTTCCGCTCTACCGAATGAGCTTAGGTACATTTCGTCCTAACCGAGTTGGTAGGAAGCGGCTGGTATTTTAACAGGGTAACATATTTCCCTTACAGAACATTCGTTGTCCTGAGTTTTGCATGGGTCATAAATATTCTTGTGATTCGCAGTTTTTACGTCAATATTTGCCGGATCAATACATGGGCGTCCACGAATCAGAGGTAAACCTTTCCATTACCTTCGCTAGGAGTTAAACCTGGTACCCTTGTTGTACCAGTCTAACGTTTTATCGAATAACCTTAAGATAAATGAAAACAGAGAAATTCAGTAGGAAGCAGATATGCGACCGTGGTGACAGATATGTTTAAGTCACTATGCAGAAACTACTCAGGAGTACACACTCTTAGCTGCCGAATCACTTGTGTTACAAATAAGGAAAATCACCAATGTTGTCAGACACGCATATTACAAAGCATTGTGATATGTCAGTTAGTTACAAAACAGCACACAGTAACATATTTACAATCATCCCTTCTTCAGCTTAGTAAACTCTGACAGCGTATAATTAGAGTTTACGCAATGATAAAAGGCTCGGCGGATTGCTACCTGTTTCAAACATGGCGCCCTTCTCGCTTCAGCGATATAACTGTTTGATTACAGCCATTGCTTGGTTCCTTCAACATTTAGAAACATGAAACATATTCGGGATCCATTATGTCTTGTTATACAGCAGAGGCATGCTGGTAAACTTCTTAATCCATGGAAGCACATTCAAAATTCTTTGACGGTAAAGTAAAAATGGCGGCTTCTGTTTGCGACGTTAGATCGCTTCACTATCAGAGAAGTTTGCCAAAGCGTGTACATAACGACTGTTTCAAATGAATAAAAATGTTCAAAGTGCTTCTTATTTTACTTAATTAAACATTTAAAAGCGATGAACAGAAAATTGCCAAGTGCGTTTATACTACCGTATACGCCGTCAAAATGAAAGTTAATCCTTAAGTAAAGCATACAGTACAACTCAGCATACATGATAGCGCGGCATACCATACAGCATAACTTACAGCAAAAAAGAGGCCTCAATGGCCTGATTACTTACCTGGAATTAATTTAACATTGAAAAGTGAACTAACATACAGCTACAGGGGAAATATCAGTGCTTGATTTCAAAGATTTAAACACATGACTTTTGTGACCTTGAAAGTCGAAAAAGGACATTAATTGAACAGAAGTCATAACATTTCTTCCCAGCATGCTTCTTGCCAAGTAACCTCACCATTGTGATTTTGGTTATAAAATAGACGTCGTTACAATAGTTAAACATATTTGTTCGTTGCGACCTTGAGCATTGGCGAAGGTCATCCGTTTAAATATTCGGGCAGGTGAGCTAAAACGCTGATTATCTGGTAGCACATCACATAGGGCAGCACATCATGCAGTAAAACACAACATACTTTACAGCACAACTTACAGTATAACACAGCATACTTTACAGCACAACTTACAGTATAGCACAATATACTTTACAGCACAACTTACTGTAACTTCTTACCACACAACATACGTATTTTACATGTTTAGATATAAATCAAAATGTTATCTTTTATGCTTCATTGAAACAGGCGACTTATAGAATCACCCGACAAGATCGTTGCATACAAAATAGAAATGTCGCCTAAATATCCCCCCTCCCGCATTCCAGCTGCGTAAAGAAACAAAAGAACAAATGTATAGAAAGATCAAGGGTCATGACAAAGTGTAACCGCAGCTGTCGCACCGACAGACCAACGGAAAAGGCAAACACCACTACTGTGACCTCTGACTCAATAACCTCGGAATTTTGTCACGATGTAGCTTGTATCAATGTTACATTTACTCCAAGGTATGTCTATACAAAATACATACAATTTCTGCCATAGTTAGCAATTACAGTAGCATAATGCATCGGTGACACTTGAACTGTGACCTCATGACCTTGACAAATGTGTCACAATATAGCCTCCATAATTGGCTACGATACTCATATATTTATGTGTGTATACAAAATGTCGACTGTTTCCGAGATAATTAACCATTTCGGTTACGTAGTTTATTCGTGACCTTTGAATTCTGACCCCACGACCATGAAAGTGTTTAGTAGAATATATTGCATAAATGCCTACAATATTTCAATGTATGTGTGTATACGAAATACCTACAGTTTTCGAGATAATATAGCCATGTCAGTAATGTCATTTGTGACCTTTAACCTTTGACCCCATTACCTCAGAAGTTTGTCAGAAGAGTAGCTTTCATTAATGCCTTCAACATTTCAAGGTGTATATGTAATTTTAAAATACCTACAGTTTCCGAGATCATTAGCCATTTCAGTAACGTAATGTACCGTCTACAGAAGTCAAGGGTCATAACTCTAGTAAATACTGAAGGGGCATGATGGTGTTCTGGGAGACACGAGTTCAGTTGAGGTAGAACATGCGTGTAAAGTTTCATGAAAATCCATGCATCAGCCTAGGAGAAGTAAGAGGTACATGTTTTTGTCTACAGACAGACAGACGAACAGACGTACGGACAGACATACAAAGTGATACAAGTATTACCCCCCCCCCCCCCATTTACTTCGTTGCAGGGTAATAAAAAGGATAAATAGCAAATTTTAGGTAAATAATATAACTCATGTAAATGTAGAATATAGATACATTTTGATATAATGTAGTTGTTTAATCAATAAAATGATATTTGTAAAATAGGTCGTTTGGGAAATGATAGAACATTTTTATTTCACCAGTTTTCTTATTGAAACACGGCTTGCAAGGTTTTACCGCATTTGTGGTTTGAAGGCGTTTAAAATTTGGGACAACAATATGTTAATTGGTGAAAAGGAATTGGCACACCCTTTCACCTCTAGGTAACTGTAGTAGACTCTACTATACATTGATCTGAATGAGTCCAGTATGGTCGACAGTGGTGAAAGGGTTAATGATGAAGACAAAATCCTAGAAACTCTTGATATTTGGGATGATCTCATCAAAACATTACTATTTGACTTTTGAGCATGACCGGACAAATCAACCGTTACAACATAGATGGGGATGGGGGGGGGGGGGGGGGGG
>NW_018408578.1:108052-153595 GCF_002113885.1 Mizuhopecten yessoensis
ACTTGAGAAAGGGACTCGAAACATGGAATCCTGAAGTAAAACACAGATGCATGCAAATGCCTTATCAGTATAACAGACATTCGATACTAATAAATGGAAATTCAAAGTCTTGTGCGTAAACTGTTCCAGTGAATTATTCTAATGGTGTTATATGGGAAACACTTTCTTGATAAAATTATGCATATACAGTAATTAATCATATTGAGTTTTGTATTCAGACGAATAATTATATGCGCTCTTTACTCTTTACATCAAGCATGATTATATTCAATACACAATGTTTTTGTTCAGTTGAAACGCAAATCTGTTGAATTAAACAAATATGTTGTTCCATTGCCATGCCACAACCAATGTTGGTTGTATTCAATTAATATTTGAGCAGTTGGGAACATTTACTGTACATGTATATAAAATGATATACACACGTGAAGGATATCACTATATGAGGGCTGTTTATGATAATCACTGAAACAATGAAGAGAGGATGCAACTATTTGAAAGCCTTCTTTGAAGATGCAGGGACTCAATCAAAGCCAACCTATTAAGTGTAGCAATGTGCATGTACTCATTTGATTATTTTCAGTTGATGCGAATCTATATACATTTGGCGTATAGCACTAAACACGCATTGCGTTTTGTTCAATTGACGTATACGTCTATTGAATCCAGATATAGCCCCAGAATGTTGTAGCAGTACTGGTATTGTTTCTAAAATGCAATAAAAAATACATTACAAGACATTCGTAAACAGAGAAGATATTTCGTAAACATAGCATCAGTTTGTTTATTAAAACTAATCGAATAATGTTTTAGAATGCTTAATTAACACAGCATTTATAGTAACGTTATCATAATGATTAACAGACGTTACAAGGTTATTGAAAGAATCATTATTATTGGGGTTAATACAAATCTTAGCTGTGTGATTAAGATTACATTTTTCCATTACTGTAAAATCATATATTTTCGTGGGACATCAAATTCCGTATTTTTCGTGAATAACAAACATTCACAAAATTAAATCCACACGAAAACATAAACTTTGTATGATATATATAGTTGAAAAAAAGAAATCAGTGAAACATAATGCCCTTGAAAAAGGCTAGTATATGAATACCACGAAATATTAACCCCACAAAAATATATGATTCTACAGTTGATATAAAACTTACAACATTTTCTAGCGCCTCTGGTCGCCGCTTTTTCAACCGCCTTGCTGTTTGGAATATGTCCACCTCCTCGTCCATCTTCATTTGATCTCTGATATTGGATATACAACAGAACAGTCCACTTTGTGTACATCCGTCCCTGCAGAAGACAAATCATATTTTCATATAAGGATAACAAAATGCAATCTATGATTTTAGCTCATCAGTTGAACAACCTACCACTGATCTAATAATAAAACAACTGTATAAACGTATTACAGCTTAATTATGCCATAGCACTGACGGTATCATCCACATATTATGGTAAAAGAACGGCGTCCTACTAACCGACACATGACAACAACAGGTATTGTGTTGTCTGAACGTCGCCGACTGTCTAGCTGTTCCAAAAGTTGGAGAAGAGACGAGTCAGATGGAGGCAGTAAAGAGTCCGATGACCACTGGGACAGACTAAAAATCATGATAGTCTTACTTTCACTGCCGGATCGCTGTGTATTAGATGACACAAAATAATGATTTTAAATTATAGTCCGCTTAAATTTAATACAGTAACACACATTTCCGACTGTTATGATAAATTTACCTAATATGTTTATGATTTATTGATAAGACAGTTTACCGCTTGCTTTACTTCAGAATATATATAGATACTAGTTTACTAAGTAGTTTTGACTATCATCCAAAAAACTGAATCTGAAAATATTACCTTTACTGGTTGACAGTTTCTTATTTAGTTTGCATTTGTAAGGGAGTTGACATGACCTCATAACGGCCTCCAACATAGCAGATTATTTAATATATAAAACTAGTCAACGAGACATGCACGGTCACTAAGATATATCTGTTATTCGGTATATTGTCAAATGATACGACACTTTTCATAAATAAATTATCATAATATAAGCAGGTATGGTATACAACTAAGTACTCTAATTCTTGTCGGTGGACATCATGATTGTATACCACATATTTACTATATCTGCATATACTATTTTGTATTTCAATTGATAAAAGTCCTTATTATCCCTTTGAGAAAAATCTAGGAATCTGATTGGTTAAAAACTACAGTGTACCAAACCGCATTCGTAAATCTCAGGGGGTATACGGAAATCTCAAGGGGTATACGGTCATGTCACGTGATTCTCAGCAGTAATACGGTGAAATCACGTGATTTTACAAGTGGTATACGGGTCACGTGTCTTTTTATCTTGCGGCCGGGCATCGTGAGACAACTCGCTTTCGTCGTCTGCTTCGCTGTTTACAAAATGGACAAACCTTTTTTCCTCGCATACTGATGAAGAAATAATCGCCAAAAAGGCTAACTATGTGCCACATAACACACAAAAGTCGAAAAACGAGCGACAAACATGCTGAGGACGTAGTATTTTAAAGAAAAGAATCAGGACGAACAGTTCGAGAAATTTCGTATTCGGCCTCATGAAATACGAAACCCTTTAGGAACATACCATCCCGTATACCCTGCCAAAAATCCATGTAACTAATATTATCAATGCTCGGATCACATTTCAGTTTTGCATGGAAATAACTCTTGAACAAAAAAATGTCTGAAATTTCGTCTTCCAAAACAAAGCAGTTGGGGGATTTCCTTGATAGTTTTGTGTGATATTTTTTTTTTGTCATATTATTCATTCATATTCAAATAAGGCCAGATAAATTTTCCCAGGTACACTACTCGCGTGAATAATATCAAAGTGTTTCATATACAGATTACTGTAGCTATGTACCCAATTAGAAAAGCATCAACTAGGCAAAAGAAACGTCATAATGATATTATATAAGCAAACAATCCTATTAGGCTTTTTATAAATTGGATCACATTTCTTTAAGAATCAAAGGTTATTATTAACTATCTCATCACGATCGTGGTAATTAGTATATTTGACATTTGATATTAAATAATATCCAAGCTCACTCCATTGAAAAGAGCAATGCATATCTAAAAAAATAGAATTTGTGTTTCTGCACACAAATATCTGGCTGGTTATCTTTACATCATTTACTACCTACCTCCCTTTCAACTTGGTAGTCTACAATAGCCAACTCGGTGTCTAGAGATCGATCCTGCATTTTTGTTACTGAAATGGCATTTCCTGCTGCAAAGTCTCCGCCCTCCTCTAAAAGCCAATCCTCTTTCTATGTTTTTTTGAGATTTTTAAGACGACATGATTATATTATGGATGTGACAAAACCAACTTAAGGAAACGTCATGATACGGTATATCTGATGTTAAGCAAGTCATCTTATTTAGCTGATTATTCAGTATGTTTACAAAGAAACCAAAATAATGATATAAACCAATTACGTTTTATAATAAAGAGCAGATTAAACGATACTTCCTTTTGATAATTGATGAATGATATATATATATTAATATATAGGAACGTGTCAGTTTTTACAAACATCTGTTGGTTTTCCGAGGACGACGATGTTTTCACAGCTGTAGTCAAACACCATTGTCCAGAAGTCATCAATGGTGTCCATTAGAGGAAACTGTGTCATCAGATACCCCGACATCGAAGTGTGTGACTGCAGAAAGGGATTAACTGAGTTCATTATAAAGCACACGAGAATCAACAAAAGTTAGGGGTTAAACACCTTGCGACGGCCAGTGTCATATTGACGGTTGTCTTGGGAGGCAACGCTGGGAAAAATGAATAAGATAAAGAAAGAAAGTAGACATAAACGTTTAAAAACGAAAACGAGCCCAAGTGTTGCAAAGAGGGTAGAACATCAGTTATGACCTCGTCCATATCCTATTACTAGAAAACCGCCGATTCTGAAGGCTCCACTTACGGCGATATTCCTATTCCGTCTTTGAGTATTGCAGAGTTGTTACGTCATTGGTCTGTGTGTGAAAATAACGTCGTTTTCTCAAAAAATTGATGACGTTACTCTCACAAACAAATGAAATAACAATCCGTATCAGCTCACAAGAGTAACACTGCAATACACACAGACGAAATACACATGCAGTGGGATATACTAGGTATAATTTCGGTTTTTTAATGTCCCCTAAATAGAAAACAAGAATGTATCCACTCCAATTATACACAGAACGACAATGATTGTCTCTTATAGTCCAGCAGTGGGATACAGCAGGCCTTGAGCCACCGAAGGTTGATGCATGTGAATCGGGCGATACGTATCTCTTCTGTGTGTTATAAGTCATTAAGTTTGTCAAAGCTTATGTAATGGATATGGACAATAATTACCTGAATCATTACAGCATTGATGTAATCTGTCACCTTCGGTAATTGTGACTGGAGAAAGGGTCTGAACTTGTCCGCTTAAAAAAACACAAAGCAGAATATATGTTAATCACGTTACATGTACCAAGTGATCTAGTAAAATAAAATTAACAATCCTACAACTTCATCACACGAGGATGCAATCAGAGCTCAGAGTATGTATGAATCGAAATAAATCTGCAAAACAATCTACAAATTATTGTTGTGACTTCATGCAAGAAGGGGATTTTCGTCATGTCGTAAATCGAATAATGAGGCACTATAACAATACAGTGATTATTATTTATGTTTAACATGTGTGCTACACATTATCGTTTTAGCATATTCATTGATAAATCAGTTATATGATTCAGTCAAAACATTTGAATCATATTTACAACCACGGGTCACGTACAGCCGCGCTAAAATATTGACAAAGTTCAGTAGTCAAACGGTTCATTGAACTTTGAACATGATGTTTCCTTGACTGTATTTCCAATAGAGCTGATATGATGCTGATGAATGGTATCTCATTGAAACACCTTGCCGGAAGCACACAGTAATCAAAGATGAAGTACACATCATAGTGATTCAACTGGTGGCATTATACTGACAACGGTTAAACTAGTTCTTAGCAATTTATATTTATGCATAGCATCAAGTACCACTTCAAAGGAGTCAATACGCACTATAGAACAACAAAACAAAACCAGAAAAGTAAAATCACCTAAAATTCATATTAAATCATTCAATATCGCAATGGCAATATTAGTAAGCAGTGCGAGTTACAACGTTTGTACTTCAATACAATTCAACAGTGAAATACCTGCTAGGATGTCATTATTCCGGTTCTTTTCTAAATTTTCTGCCATTAATGCAGCCTTAAAACAACTTGGCGAGTAGGCTGGAGTAAGTGCTGTTAACGTCTGCAACAACAAAAGAGACGCAATAGGAGAAGATAAAAGCGTCATGATGGTATCATTGATCGGTGATTATACTTAAATATCAAACATTTGCATCTATAAAAAAGAAAGATATTCCATATTAAAGACAAATTATATTAACTGTATGCCATGCAAAATGTTCTATTGATTTCTAAGCAGATTCAAACCTTAAATTCCTGATGGATCTTTGTCTGATTCGCTGGTGTATTAGTAGGACACATTGTTGCCAGGACAGCAGGGAAATTCACTCGAACAATGAGTGATTCTTGTAAATTGAATCCTTCTACAAGTAATTCGTGCAAGGCGATGTACTGTTCCTGTAATGCACACAGAGAACGGTATTAATATTAGTGGTACAAAACCGTTTAAGAAAAATCCGTTTTATTTTACAAAGGTAATTTAGCTAAATATATTGTAAAAGTAAAACGCAGCTTTACAATAACTTACATTAATAATGTATGTGTCAGTATATTGCTGGTGTACAAATACAGTAGAAATTACACGTTGTATCATGTAGCTTTGTTACTCGTTCAGGCACTACGTACATATGTCTGGATCATGTTCATTCTGCCATTTCTCATGGTTCCAATGTACCTGGGGATGTCAACTTTTCCTGTTTTCTTGCCACGAGAAAGCAACGCATTTAAACCGATAAAAGTCCCAGTCCTCCCAATGCCAGCACTGTAAAATCAATTTAGAGGGTGAATGTGTCTTCGTGGGATTTCCAACCTAATTATCTATCAAAATTACGAGAGGAAAATTAAATAAATGTCTAAACTAGTTAAGGAAGTATTTAATTAGGAATTTTAATTGACCATTGTAATAATATCGTTTCAAAATAAATTGAAAATAAACTGTAATAATATTTTTGATCTTTTTAAAACCTTTTGTTTTTAAATTGAAGATGTCTCAAATAATCAATGAGACCTGAATATGTTTGATTTTTTATTGGAAAAAAACTATGCTGCTAGCAATTAATCCAAACTCTGTTAAAAAAACAATATAAATTGAACTTGAGTACATCTCAGAACCTCTGGTAACTGTACGTATTATAAATATATATGAAATTGGATTTTGGAAACAATGGTTACATGCCAATAATATTGATTATACACCACAAGTATGTCGAAACTAACCTCTGAGCATAATAAAGAAAAGAGTCCCGGCTATTTATTGCAACTCTTCTAAACCAGTTGCTAGCACTATATTTAGATATTCAGGTAACTTCAGATACTTCAGTATGTCCATTTTATACACCATCATGTAATAAACCAGTAACATAATTATTTATAAAGTGTTTTTGCGAGGGGGAAAATACGTGACTGAATAGTTTTGCAACACCATCTTTCTTGTTATATTTTTTTCTTTTGCAAACTCATGTTAAATTGCAGATGTCTAAATTGGTTGTTGAGACCTGAATACGTTTGGTATGTTTTTGTTAGAATATTTACCTATGCAGCTAACACTAAAACCTTAATCTATTGAACAAAAACTATGAATTGAACATGGGTACAACTCCGAACTTCCGGTGTCTGTGCGTATTATACATGTATGAAACTGCATTGTGTAGACAAGGGGTGAGATGCCTTACACATTCAATATACACCACAATTCTGTCGGAGCTAACCACAGAGCATAATACATATAGGAGCCCCTGCTATTTCTTACGGTTCTTCTAAATTAATTGCTTCCACGTTTTCAACTATAGGCAACAGCTGTTTTTAAGTGATCGTCAAATAACTTTAGCATGTCCTTATTCATAACCAACACTTAGTAAACTGGCGATCTAAATAATGAAAAGCTTCGAGTGTTTTTTTTTTGAGGGGGAAAGTATTGAGAGACACCTGCCATCAATCAGAATGTGAATATCAAGATACTCATTTATTCTAGTTTCGTGGAAAATGATACAATGCACTGGGTAAAACAGGAGTATTCCGGATTAAACACACTTTTCAGAGTGGGTAAAGTCAGGCCTATCATTATAGACTAATTAGTAGCTTGAAATACAAACTGGGAACACAACGTAAAGGACTTAGAGCGTTGTAGGTCATTGTGGGCCTCATATGAAGTAAACATTGAAACTTGAATTAACTAACGAGTTTCTAATACAGTCATCATACTGGTTAATTGGGACTATCTTTCTTGGTACAATTTGTGTTCAATACGCATGTGTAGATGCTCTACCATAGTTACAAAATTGCGTTGTTAAGCAGAAAATATCTAACATATGGTGTTTTTGGACAGTTGCCATCCAGAAATAAAAGCATCTGCATGTGACAAACAAAAACTCCTTTTTACGAATCAGCACTTGCATGGCAATGCTTAAGCATGTCACATACCTATTTGTTTGCTGCATGCGAAGGCTTTCAAATATTGAAGGGTGTTTAATTAATTTCATTCAAAATGGCAATTTTTCAACCAAAAAGCACACAACAAACGAAAGTCAAACATTCATTGTGAAAATATATGCATACTCCAATTATTTTTGACGACGAATATAACAACTAATTATAAATCCTCGATAAGGCCCTTAAAGCCCCTAGTCCTTTTTATTTCTTGACCAAGACGTACGAACCTCACTTAATGTCCGGCATGAGATTAGTTTGAATTTTTATCGACAGTAAAAACATCCAATATCAGATATTTGTCAGCGTGTTATGACGTAACGATGGGGACAAATTGAGCCCCACCGTCGACTGATTTGTCTATATTATTATACAATATTTATTTACAATAAATATAGACATCGTAAATTTGAAAACAGGGACGTTACAAATCCATCTTCATCAGTCGCTTACCTTGCAGTTTACTCTAAACATTACGCCGCCGAAATCGTATTACTTATTTGTTAAAGAAGCGTTAGAAATGTATCTTTTTGAACTGTCCATGTCGTTAAAGTAATAATCACACGCTTATATCATTAGTTACACAAAATTTTGGCAGGATAGGCCTCAGGAGATACGAAATCCTGTAGGCTATCATTCCAACAGAAGTGTTGGTCAAAGTTGATGGCGCAATGTTTACATTTGAGGGTTCATGTTGTGCACGATTTAGGGTATCTAACGGAACAAGCTGTTTATTTCCACGGACTGCTTGCGTGATAGCATTTCCCATTTCATGCTTTTCATTATCAGACACTCGGTGGTATACAGAATATGAGCTGACCGACTTTTGACCGGTAAGTGACATAATCTGGGTCGAAGAAAAGTAATTGCCTATCAAAATGGTGATTCCTGTTGTACGAACTGAATGGTTGGAGTAAGTCTGAGAAAGAACACACTTGGTACTTAGCTTGGTCATAAACTTTCCGAGTGTATCATTGCCAATCGGGCGGGCACAATACCACACAGATGATGAATCAGAGAAAGAGTACATAGGTCTCTGCCAAAGTCGATCCAAATCAGAACGTAGTTTTGAAATGTATTTTTCAAAGGAAACCACGGGGCACAGATGGTATTCATCAGTTGGCATGATTCCTGTGTATCCTTCCTTCTCCCTTTCTCGTCGATTTTTGGTGAGCTCATCACGAGTTATTTTTACATATTTCTTTCCATCGGCATCTTAACAAACAGAAAATGTTGTTTTTTTCTTGTTGGCCATATTTTCACCACCATTTCGACAAAAATAGAGTCTAATCTCGAACTGCACTTTTGTAAGGAGACCACAAGGTGTGTCGGGATCCATGTGAACACTACCATACATTTTTATCAGATCTTCTTTATTTATCGCGTCATGGTGGTTTCTTTCCCCTTTTCCAGAAGCTTTTAAATCGCTCATTGCTGTTTTGAATGAATAGTTGGCATCGTTAACTTCTGGGTCACGAATCAAATAAATGTTTTGAAGATGGGGTGGGGCATTTAAATAGCGGTTGAATGCATGTCTAGAATTTTCCAAAGAGCTGGTTTTGTACAGTTCCCCGTCAACTTTTCTGTTGTCACGATAAAAATGGCACAGTACCTCATTAAGTTTTGTTTTATATAATTCATCGAACTGTTCTCGCTGATTCTTTTCTTTTAAGTAGGTCCTCAGCATGTTTGCCACTCGTCTGTTGGATTTTTGTGTGTTTTGTGGCACATGGTTAGCCCTTTTGGGGAGTATTTCCTCATCAGTGTGTGAAGCGAAACGTTTTGCCATTTTGTAACCAGCGAAACAGACGACGAATGCGAGTTGTCTCCCGTTGCCCAGCCACAAGATACAAAGATACGTGACCCGTATACCACGTGATTACACCGTATTACTGTTGATAATCACGTGACATGACCGTAAACCCCCTGATATTTTCGTATACCCCCCGATATTTACGAATGAGGTTTGGTACTCTGTAGTTTTTAACCAATCAGATTCATAGATTTTTCTCACAGGGGTAATAATACTTGATACGGCTCTAACATTTTGATATTCACGAGCTTGCACTGTATATTTGAATGTCCATAATAAATGTCAAATTTTGGAAGAAGAAGAGCACAATGTTTTGAGAGATGTTTGGTTTGCAATGCGATTATTCCTTGTTTGTTGTGCATATCGGTGTTTTTTTTATTGTACACCTAAAGCAACATTGGAGGCACGAGTCTAGTGGCCGTACTCGTGACCGAATGGTTGCCGGTTCGAGTCACGTCACAGCACTGTGTTGTATCCTTGAATACGATAGTTCACATCGCTTGTTTCAGTCTACTCAGCTGTAAATGAGTACGTGGTTGGGTAGTGCTGGAATTGCCGAATGCTAGCTGTGAGCACCGAAATGGCAGCACCGGCTGTATGCTCCCCATGGAGTTTAAAAAGGTATTGGCTGGTTGCAAAGTTCCCATAACCATTTATAATAATGTGTGAACTGCTTTGATACGACCTATGAAGTAGGTTGTAATAAAACGGTATATACCAACCTCGAATGATTATTATCATAATTGTTATTATATTTATGATTCCTTGACCCTGACAAGAGTAGCTGATGAAGCAAAACACGCTAACCGGAAACCCTTGTTCCTATTGTCTTTGTAATATTGTGTTGATCATGTCCCATTTTACACAGTTTGACCATGTTTCGTCGATTATGATTGTTTCGGTAACATTTCATGATTTTCAAATACTATTAAAGCCAATCAAAGTCACCAACAGAACACCGAAGCTTATGAATAAAATGAATAGCATATTTAAGCATATGTTCCGTGTAAGTGAGTAAGTAACTATGCAGAGGGATTTTTCACAGCCGACATTTTACACAAACATAGACGAAAACGGGTCGAATTATCTGGTTTCTAACCTCGATACAGCAGAACAGATGATGTTCAAAGGAAAAGGATGAATGGTCTCGAGCACAATTAGCTGTTAAATTATTATTATCACTTTTGATTAATGTGCGTCAAGGGAACAATCGAAATAATCGCATTGAACCAGCGCTGTAGTTGCAATATATATGCATAGAAAATATAAGATCTAACGATGTCATAATGTAATATGACGTCATCACTTTCTGTGATATCCTATCAACATAAAAAAGCAGTTCCCCTGATGAACCTTAAAATGAGTGAAAGAGCTAGGGGTACTAAGAGACGCTTGTCATTTGTATTGCTTACATAAATATATCTGATTCAACAGCAAAAAGACTAAAATACAATCAACAAGTTATTTTACCTGCAGTGTACAATCATCTGTCCCGTCAGTTGTGTTCTGTATGACGTCACACGGCGGTCAAAGAGGACGAGCTCCAACGTGTCCGGAGTTTCATGGTCGAGCCATTTCGTAAAGTGAAACTGATGGACCTGACGCTCTTCATTTATCTACAGGGAGAACCGTAGGATGCATTACAGTCAGTTATGAATAGTCACGGATGTCATAGAATGCAGTCAGTTATAATCAGCTCACGTATTTTTATCACTTGCATTATAAAGAATAAACAAAAATAGTTCATGTTGGTTACAAAATGATGTTAAATGAAATCAATACCTTTTTATTGGTGATTGAAATAGCACGGACGACATAGAAGGCATAGGTCATCTCTCTGTCAAGTTTGAGCTCAAATGTCGGTGTTACAAGTGATTCTCCTTCATCAGGCCAGTATTTGTGACATTTTACCTGAAGAAATAACCAAAGCGAGTGTACGATGAAAATATAAAATTTTAATTGCAGTACACACATTCACAAACTGGAGAAAAAATTCCTATGGATTTTTTTTTCTATTTTATTTACTTTTCAAGCATAACCTAGTGTACTATACATAGATATACATGTACACTAGCATTATAAAATACATACATTGCGACCCTCTTCGAGGTTTGTCAGCATAACAATCTTCCCAGAATTCACCTGCCACACCATCCTCCAAAAGTCGTCCATAGTGTTTGGCTTCGGTCCTTTGTACCGCAGTGTTTATAAATCGGGACGAAATGACAATGATTATTTGACAAACAGATAAATTATGTCAATATATTTTTTTCTAATCATATTGATGTTTGTTTTAACATAGCTATTACACATGTATAACGGATT
Source organism: Mizuhopecten yessoensis (assembly GCF_002113885.1). Lineage (NCBI taxonomy): Eukaryota > Metazoa > Mollusca > Bivalvia > Pectinida > Pectinidae > Mizuhopecten > Mizuhopecten yessoensis. The sequence continues at coordinate 119,897 of NW_018408578.1, forward strand.
GTCCCCCTTTGTTCAGAAGAGGCTTTGATTTATTTGTGTTCAGTTTGTGAGTTTTTATACAAACATTTATATTGTTAATGTCGCTATTGATTGTAGTTTAAACTTTTTTTTCAGTTGATAGGATATAATAACATTAACAAATGCATTGAAATGTATTGTATAATACCTTGACAGGCAATGTACGCTTTTTCGTTTTCAATACCCTGTAAAAGATAAATATAATATATTATTGTAATTAATATAACATGAATACAACTTATTATACATTGTGCAGTAAAAATGATGCATTTTGTTTTATTTCTTTTTTTTTTTTTTTTTTTAAAGTACCGTAATTCAAATTGAATGTGAAGTTTATCTTTATATCAGGTTGTCTAGATGAATTTCAATTATCACTTCTAACCACATTGGTTACCTTATAGTTTTTCAATACCATGTCGTCGAACACATATAACAAATGAAAAACAATTATCTTCACAGAACTATAAGCATTGCTTTTGTAGGTATGTTACAATCAATATAAAAAGCTCGATTTATCGGCCTATATACTTACATCGATATAATTTGCGTTGATATAGCTGGTATCGATGTCCTTGCCGATTGTATCTAGATGGATTCTGGAATGGTCATCTGCAATATAGTTATATACTTACATGTAAACAAATGTATGCTAAACACAATTTGTGTGAAATCATCAAGTGCTTCTTTATATATCATCATTTCCTACATACTATGTCCAAGCAGTTTATCTGATTAAGATTATAAATCTGTTTTTGTAAAGTGTATCGATATGGAATACAAATAAACAGTTTCTTACATGGGAAAACTGTCTTGAATCTGTTCTTTGGTGTGTTTGATGTCTTTTTACCTGCCTCGTGCGGGTGTACCGCTCTTCTTGGAAAAGTCTAAAAGCAACTAATTTATTAAGTAAAAAAAAAAGAAGATATAAAAACAAAACCAGGAAATGTCTATTTGCTTGATACCAGTAGAAATAGAGCGTGTTCAATATTTTTAAGAATCAACCCTAAGGATCCATTTAATTCCTTCGTTATGTCATGATGTGCTATTATTGCTGCTCGATATTGATATCTAATATTTCATTAAATGTTGATGTAAACATGCATCCATACCTGAAATTCCTCTTGAAATGCTGCCGCTTCATTTAGAATTTTGCTATCGATGATAGACCGCAGTTCATGAATTGGGACACCGGCGACGTCAACGTTGTTATACACGACGTCGTCATCAGTTTTTGGGTCAATGTAATGTACGTTCACGTAAACCTGCCTGTCTTCACTTGTAGCATCTTAAATATCAAACATATGTATTGAAGAAAAATTGAAACTTGCGAAAAGTATCGTACTTACTTACTATTATCAATATCCCTTTACGTATTATATATATCTTTCTAAAATCATCCGCTTTTGATTATGGTAAACATTAAAGTGTCAATCAAACATAACAGTGTGACACTAATAGTCCTCTCTTCTGTAGCTACAACACAGTATACCTGTGCTGTTTACCTCCACACGCTGTATACACAGATACGCTGATATATGGAATACGACAATGACTTATAATCAAAAGTCAAAATATATTGCTACTGCTGCAATACTAAGAAACTGTTTGACTCAGTAAACTATTATCCTCCACATTTACACAAAACAAAGGCGATGCAGATAACACCTTACTTGGTTATGACAGTTATATAGGGAAGCCTATATGTATAACACTTACCTGCACTTTTTGATTGATTGTCTGGCGTTTCAAACGGGATTGGTAAAGACTCTACATTTGCAAATGCCTTGTCTCTGCCTTCAAGGTGATTTTCTTTTTTGTGTTTTGGTAATCGTTTCCTAGCGATACAGACATAAAACAAAATCGAAATGTTAACGATCAATACATATCAAAATAGCATCTACCAAGGTTCACAGTACAATAACCATGAATGCATACCTTCTAAGGATGATGACTGTTGCTATAACAACAAGAACAATCACAATCACTGCTACAACACCAATCCCAGCGTACGTTCCAGTTTGGTCGTCTAACACTGACATCACCTTTTCTGAAATTAACACAGGTGTGCTAATAACTTCTCGTTCAATTTATATGAAATAGATTTGACAAATTCCAGTATGGTTTCGTTATTTTCATATTATGTTTTTTTTAAACAAAATCTACATAAACTGAGTGAAATATCAACAGTTATTTGTTTTGAAAATAAAAGGGGATACAAAATAAAAACAAAATACTTGTAGTGCACTTCTCTCCTTCCCAGCCATTTTTACACCCACATTTCCCGTGTGTCTTGTCGCTGCATAAGCATTGGCCGTCAGACCTACTGCATAACACAGCACTGCACTGCCCACATTCCTCTTCACAGTCAAGTCCAAAAAATCCACTCGTACAAACTTAAGAACACGAATAGAAGTGTCATTGTATAAAAAATATTGAGTTTGGGTATGTAATTATAAACAAAAACATAATCTGTACTGAAATGGACTAAACATTTCGTAGCTTTTAGAAATTATCGTTTGAAGTAAGCATACAATATAAAACGAAAAAAGATATTTCAGGTGAAATATTATGATTATAATTGACGATAGAGAAATGGAACAAAATGTACATGATTCATTGTCTTTTTTATAATAATAGTACGTAATTTGAATCTTACTCATTAAACAGGCTTCTCTATGCATATTCCCAAATAAAGTATCAGTGAATAATGAATATCTTTTCTATGCATGATTAATAGCTCAGCCATAGATACTTTGACTAGATATTCTGTACGTTAATGATATGTCAACTGTACCTTTGCACGTTCCGTTATTCTGTTGGCATTCATCATTGTTACACTGACCAGAACATGACATATTACAATTTTGTCCAAAGAAACCAGGTCCACATGCTACAATACAAACATTTCATATTTACACATACGACTCCTTTAGTACATTAAATTAAGTTCACTAATCCCCATGATTACAGGTTGACTGCATATCCGGCCAGTTATCAAAACAAATAATATTAAAAGTTGCCCTGGATAATCCAACTCTAAACAAAAATGTAAATGAGTAAACAAGAAATATTAAAAATTGTACAATTTAACAAGTATGTATTGTGATAGAGTCCATAAAAGAAGTCGACCTCTAAACGGAGCATGGTTTTACAAATGATGCATTAGATAGAATTTCCAATGCAATAATGCACTTACAAAATAATATTTGGCAAAATCAGAAATAATGAGGAACTATTGCTATCTCAATGGCATCCATCCATTTGTACACTGTACGGCAATCAATATAGGGCCACAGGGACCCAAAAAAGAAACTGTTAGCACATACAACTTAATTAACGCACCCTAGTCTATCACCAAAAGGGTTCAATGATCGACAGATAGAAAAGCTGACTCTAATTTTACAACATTGAACCTGAACAATCCCCGCTACTTCTGGCATATAGTGAGTCGCGACAGTGTAACGGGCAAGTGTGCTTACAGTCAATGGCATACAACTCGACTCCACATTCTAAAACACAATTTAACAGATACATGTGTTGATGTCTCGTTAAATCAATGCTTATACAACATGTTTATTTCAGCAATTATGTTTACTTTGCTGGAGGAAGTGTACAATGTAATATATGAATTTCTACCACAATACGCTCTGTTATTCCACTCCCAGATCATTGTATACACATGCAGACTGTTGCATAAATATGAGTTATAAACAAAAGTTGGGGTATGGTCTTCCGTAGTTTTGGTTGGTCGAGACGATGAACCTTGACCGGACGACTTTTTTCACGCGCTTTTTGCCGCATTCTGTTTCGTTTACGTCGTCTGCTGTCAATATCCGGCAAATGTTGTTGACTTTTGTGAGGTTATGCGATAGGAAAAGGGAGGTTATTAAGGAAATGATAAAAGAAGATGATGCTTAAAGATTTGATCGCTAGTTTCATGCACAATTGCTATAGACGTAGTTATCGTTTCGACTTCATACCGTCGCGTATGCGGTCGTGAAACCCAGAGACGTAATATATATCTCACTGTGAAACCCAAACAAGATCTGTAACATTATCGGAAAATATTTTGTTCTCCCCATGTCCCGTTATCAATATTCGGAGACCTTTCTATGGCGGAACTCTCACTATAAACGTCAATCATAGAACCTCACGAAGAAACGACCAAGGCCTATGGTTTTACACATTGACAGCGATTAGGTCGCCTTCATCACTTGGCGGAAGGCAGACTTCGTACGATATGCTTACGTGCATATAATCCGTGTTTAATTTATACTAATTAATATTTTTTTCACGAAGTTGTTGCCGAAACATGAATTTTGAAAGTTATTAAATTGATAAAAATAAAATAAAAAAATGAATATTAATGAGTTATTTTTACATATGTGTCATATCACTATGCCAGCCCTGTCAACAAAATGTATGTATGCTATTCAAATCTGTAAATACTTCAGCTGTTTCCGACTGAGATTGTGGTATAAACAGATCAAACGACCCGTTAGTTAATTTTCAAAAACTACAGAAAGGCACTCGCTAAAGCTCGTGACTTTTATAACTTTTGAAAATTAACTAACTCCAGTGAAATAAATATCATATTCAATAACCACTCGTTTGTGACATCTATATATTTGTTATTTGGTCTATGTAGTTTGTGTGCTAATGATTCACATTTTAAAACAAACTCTTGTCGTTTAATATCAAATGTCTAGTAAATTGAGACCTAGGTTTGCATATCCTCAAATTCAGTTACTCTATCTTTTACTATGCCGAAACGAAAACCACGTTTCAAAAACGTAATATTCCACGCAACAAAATACTATCGCACGCATCATTTCTCGGCGATAAGTAAAGTGTATCTTCGTCAATAACCTTGCATATCACCATACCTGTACATAATCCACTGGTCTGATAACATATATCCCCTTTGCAATTTGACGGGCAGCTTGTGTTACAGGTACCACCAAAATATCCAGGTTTGCATGCTTAAATAATAACAACATCGGCAATCATTTGAGGTAAAATGACTACAGCGTTCACTTGACACTATCAAAAAAAATATTAGGTATATGTTCAAACTAGACTTAGAAGAAACGCAGGCTTGAATATAACACAAATACGATTGTACACGTATCTCTCTTACAATAAAAACACAACTGTTTCGTATCTATCTTCAAGTACATTTAGAAATCTAGTCAATCATATGAAATTTGTATAAATAATTCAAATTCATTACTTTGAGCATACAAAACACAAATATAAGAGTCACCATACATTGTATCTGTACAGTTTCACTCATACTGTGTACATGTGTTGTTTTCACAACTAAAAAAACATTACCGATCATACTTTATCCCATAAAAGCCGTTCAAGCAAGCTAAAATTACACAAATATGTGAAGCCTAAACTTCGGTTTTCCATTTCAATCGTTATACATTTCTTTGTGTGAAATATTGAATACGACAATACTGTTAACTTAGAAAACAAATCCATATATTGCTCTCAGAGCAGTCATAGCACTTGCACTACGACATGCATTTGGATAAATAATGTTACTCATTTCCCCGTACCTAATCAGGTTAGCCGTTTGGTTATCTTAAAGATCCATCAGGTTTATTGATCATAATGTAAATATGTGCATTCTGCACACAAAATAAACGTTTAACCAGCACATCCCTGATGAATGATTTCACACTGCATATCTATTCAAAAATGATAACAACAGTTTAACATAGGATACATTCTTAAAACAAATTTGATTTCATGACATGGTAATTGATTACCGATCTTGATTCGCAAAGATAATGCTAATTTTCCCGAAAACCTACGTAAAACGACAATAGCTGTGCACGTTTGAGCTATATTTGTTTTCTCTCAGTTGTAGGGCTGCACATCCCACACCATTATTATTATTTGCATATCCTTTTAATTTTCATTTATTAGACGTTATATAAAATAAAACTCAGATCTGTGTCAGTAACGTAGAATTCTTTTTATGCAAAATTGATCTGAATTATCTATGTTAACATGAGAAATAGATTATATGAATAGTATATACTTTCCTAAATTTTCCCTTTTCCATGACATTTCTATACATGCCTATGGTACCTTCAACTGATACATACCTCCACACTCTCCATTGTTTTGCATACATCGGTTGTCTTTACAGTTGAACAGACACGTCTGATTGCAATGGCCACCATAATACCCGGGAATACACGCTTCCGTGGAAAATCACAAAAAACACGTCAGAATAAGAACAAAATGGTAAGGAGCTACATTTTCCTCATTTAAGTTTTAGTGATTTTCACTGAATATTTGATTCTACTCAATTGTGATTGATACATGTATATTTCGAAATAACATCAAGCAAGATAAATCTAAATTGTAAAAATAATGTAATCATAACCTGATATCATTAAGTTGATTAATATATATTACAAATACCTTAGAATTGATATAATTTTCAATTTAAATGTACGAGTGTCCCCACATCGAATGCAATATATTTTATGACAAGAATTTGTATTAACACAAAATGTAAAAAAAAAATGAATTTCATATGACTACTGATTTAAATTGAAGTACAACTAATCACTTACCGGAACAAAAACCGGATTCTACATTGCATGAGTTATGTAATAATGTAAACATGTTATCATGATAGGACATGCAAAGACAAAACCTCATAGTTTGAATCAGGTTATGATGACGACCTTCACTTTTTCTTGTACTTAAAACACGTTTAATGGCAATGGTTCTCGTTTATAAAAAAATGAATAATCAACTGAGTTGTTTTCTCTCGTTCAATAGGCAAATGGCATGTTGTATTTTTGTTCCATTGGGTATAAAAAAAATAAGATATATATAATTACATGCGCATTTTCCGGTCACTGGATCACACAGACCATTGGCACACCCTTCACAATTTGAATCACAGTTACCATCACCATATTTCCCAAGTGGACAACCTGAAATGTATAAGCATACGAGTTTGTGTCATAAGCACAAATATTAAAAACATTAAGAATATGCTATAACATATTTAACCAATTTCAGTTATCCTATCTCTAGATAGATCCCTTGGTTGTACAAATTCCTTCCCGTGTAACATCAAATACAGCCTTATAATGATACACAAGAACATTAATAACTTCACAAACAAAAGCATAGGAAATAACGAATGCTAAACATTAATTTTGAAATAAAATATATCACGTCTATAATTAAACAAAGTAAATAAAGTTGGTACTTAATTGAATTGCAACGATGTTAGCATGGTGATCCCTATTTCTTTAATAATATTTATCTTGACCTAGAACATGAGTTATGAAAGCTCCATTATCCTTTCAACAATTTGTTCATCAATTTTATCGATTTGTGTTAACACAAACACAGCCACATACACACAAGTATAACAAACTTTCGTATTATTAAATATTCAATTTACTTACCGTACACTTCTACCTCACAAAGCTCCAGAAATGAATTATTAGAGTACCACGATAGACTTTCTGACCGTCTGTCGCTGTATATCGTCAGGTACTGGGCGCTACCTGTACAATTGATCTGGGGAGTCAATGACAACGCAGCCGCCGTTGGTGTTGTGTCTTTATGGCAAAGGTAACCGTTCCGCCAATCCGAAGTGTTCGACTGGTATATTTGATAGCCACCAAATCGTTGTCTTTGCTCATGATCTTTTTCCCCTTGATCTAAATTTGATAAACAATTTTTTCCTCTAGAGTTAATGCTCATATATTGTTTTTACGCAGGGTTACTTTCACGTTTTAGCAAGGAATAATACAATCCGCGCAGTTTAGAATTCGCGCGAGAAAAATACGGATCGTGTTAGTTTACCAGTGAAACGTTTCAAACACCCCTGTAGGTCGATTATTGAGAAATAAGCATATGCCTGTTGTTACCGACAGCATGCTCTGTAACAGACAACTGATGCAGAAATCTTCTGAGCAAATAGGGATTTTAATTTGTTTTCTCATTTTGCCCTGGAATTACACTAGTCACCAGGCCTGGAAACTGCTTCTTAATGAAAAAGGTGTCGGTCCCCTTTCTGGTCTTTAAAAATGACACCACCCCCCCCCCCCCCCCCCCCCAACAAAACCATATAGCTGTTCTGTCTTTCCTTTATCCTACTCATACATCTCGCCAAATATCTCCCACTAAAAGTAGCTATGTTTTAGTTTAATATGAATCAATTTCAAACTTGAAAAAATATATAAGATGGATTTGTGCAGTCACTGTTAAAGTCATAGTTAATGTCAATCAATGTTATTTATTGAATCCATGTAAAACAAAAATTCGTTCTAGAATGCGCCTTGCCAAAAATCGTGGACCTAGGCCTCTTTCTGAATCGTTATAGCCACCTGAACCTATTAAGACTATTGGCAATAGTAGAACTGAGATGAAAATGTTCAAAGTGGTTGTACCTTAAAATAGCACATTTGAAATATCGGGACCTATAAAAAAAATATTCTTTTAACCATTTGATAGATGTGACCTCGAAACCTGATTGCAAACCAAAAGTTGAAAAAGTTGAAAAATGTGTAACAAATTCTAATCGCATGTAATGAGAAAACAATTGGCATCGGACATTATCTACACATGATGTACAAACTGCGACCATTTTGAATTATGAACCAATTGAAATTGTTTGCTTCAATAATGCAGTGCACACCCTCTGACAATGACCTACAACACATCCGAAAGCCTATAAACACACTCGCTACCAATAAAAAGATAATGTGGTCACAATATCGTGTAAGGATAGTAAAAATAATAATAATGAGAAACAATCAAAATTGATATGCCTTTTCAACACTTGGCGAATAACCCTAATGACTAGTGTGTGTAACACGTTCGTCATAAAGTTAACGGAATATCTGTGAAATCATTGCAATTGTTAAGCAAAACAAATCCCGGAATCATATAAAAAACAGACAAAGGCAGGCACACATTAATTGTTATGCAAAGGAAATCCCGGAATCGTGCTGTTTAAATAAATGTGTCAATATCTAGAAAAAAATGTATGTTTCAGTCAAAGAAACCGTAAAGTTGGAGTAGTGTTAGCATCTAGTAAACATTCATTGAAATGGTGTTGCCCCGTGGCCCATCATTGCCTGTATGAATTAATATATTGTTACAGAATATTTCCCAAAATTATACTGCATTGTTTAGACTAGGTCATAAACTAGGTCTATTTATATCAATATAAAATATATTTAACTTTCTAACGGTAATGTTTCTATAACGTTCCATTACACTGCTATATCACATCAAAGCATATGTAAAGGGAGGAATCATTGTTCGTTATTATTATCAGTAAAACTCCTCAATCAAATTGTTTCTAACAAGGATTAAAATACCAAACCTCCTATCCACAGGTACACAGACAGAAGTGCTTACAGATGTATCGACCGGTGTCGTGTGTTTACGTATACACAGAAAACCGAGTCAGATCCCTTGGGGTTTACAATACTAGTATTCCATGTATACACAACAGTCCGTCGTTAATAAACACGAACTCATTCAGGGTTTACATACAACAGTGTTATGAAAACATGTGGTGTGGAGTTACAACCTGTTGGACCGAATAATCATTAGTCAGAATTACAAACAACATAGACAGCATTACAACTCACCTATTGATATATTTATTGTAAACATTATACGTAATTATATAACCTTTGCATTGGACTTTCTGTATTGTTATGTCGTATGACGTCATCCGTGTTGTTTGTGCCAATTCGGTGTAGGCCTAACGGACCTTTCAGTCATTTGGGGTTTGTTATGCAATATGTATATCTAAAAACAGATGTCACTGAATGATGTATTATGCAAATATCTAGTTTGATTGTGAATATTTTAACGCATTTCGTTTTAACTCCAGGTTAACCGACCTCATAACCGCCAGTGTTTCACATCAACACGGATATACACGGGGCACCACTAGATAGACAGAGGTACCACGTTTCGTATGTGGGCATCAAATCAATTCTGGTAATAAGTAGTAGAAACCACCGAGAGAATATAGCATTAAGCAAGGTTGGAGTAATATGAGTCGTCTGAAACGATACGCATTTTGACACTACAGTACTGTCTAAAGGTTATATATAAATATTCACAGGCACTTTAAGCTTACCAGAATTTTATTGTTGATTTGATTACTCACCTCTGTAATATATTTTGACGTGTTCCATCATTATAAGTTCCTCTAGATCTACTTGCCACCATGCTTCCATTTGATCTACCTGTGTATGTGAACAACAATTGCTGCTGAGTATTTGTGTTCTACAGCCGTCCACCACCTTGCAACTCGGATATGCAGTAGTGTAGGTTGAACTTTGAGTGGTGTTTTTGACATTTGGTTCACGACTGGTGTTAACTGTAAACAATAAAATGAAATATATTGCCGATATTAAGAACTAATAATCGTCATTAATCTCAGCATTGCATTGTCACCAATGTAGGAATGTGTTGATGGTAAAATAAAGTATCAAAAAAACAACAAATGATGAGCAAAACGTTATGGAGAACGGATATTAATATTGGTAAAAAATGTACAAATGTACCGTCAAAATCATAGAAAAAAGAACCAGGACTTTGTTATTATAGTGATGATTTGACCGGTTGATTAATCTTGTATGTTATGTAATACTTTAAATTGAAACTGTCATGATCATCTTTAAAAGAACTGGGGATAACTAATTAGACGGATTTCTTCTTCGTTTTAAAATGCATGATCAAATGCCCATGTTACTAATTACTATCATTTAAAAAAAGACCAAAAAAAAACAACATTTATGAATTAAGAAATATGCTGATATTAGTGCATATGCGATCGTGTAGCTTGTTACCGAAGTCTCAATATGGTTAAATAGTTATCTCGAAGACGCGAGATCAACTTCGTAAATAGAACAAAATGTAAAGATACCCTGTGAGAAAATGTGTGGGCGAATCGCAATGAATAATTGAAAACTGTCACTGTCTGAACTGCCGTTATTTCTTCTTTGCCCACAAATAAAGTTCAGTAATACACAACCAACAAACATTTGCATGCTCGGATCCAGTATCTATATTGGATCATACTGCCGTTATTATAGACCTTTGGGACAAGAAAGTAAACCCAACAAAATAGACATTATAAGGTCAAATTACACACGTTAAAACATAAAACACATACGTTACGTTAAAAACAAAGTAGATATAATAGCATACTACTAATATATAAAGACAATAAGTCCCTCGTCTAACGTATACATATTAGTTGTTGGTGGATTAAATAGGCTCATACCGATTATGAAAGACTAATGTTTACTACCATTGACTTGCGAACAATGTTGTAAATCATAACAATGGCCCTACCAATGTTAATACAATAGAAAGACCAGTAGACACAAAGCACAATTGTAAGGCAATATTTGAAACAGAACTAGTATATTGTTAATGTGCTGTTTCTATATGTACGTATCTTGAAATAAATGCATATCGTTTGATACTTTGTCACAGAAACTGTGCAACGCGGAAGTTTGAAAATGAATCTAAGGTACACGCTAAATATTTACCCCTACCTGGTATATCAGCAATATTTTTCATGGTAAAACACCTACAGCTTATTCTATGATATGTAGATCTAAATCAATGTGACGTATAGTTTTACATTAGAATGAAGAATACACAGAAAGTGTACATCCAATCATACCTGATGTGTTGACAATAATTAAAGTTGATAAGATACACAGAGCCCCCAGCAGCCAGATATTACACACCTTCATTCTACATATACTGCGTATCATATAATACGGGTGCTTTGTGTCTGCTATATCGCAAGCGCACAACTATCCAATAAGGAAGTAAATAGTATTATTTACTAATCTATCAAATTGCACAGCCATTCGATAAGGTTGTTTTTTGTCAGTATTTGGTATCTTGTTCTTTTGTCTGTGCACTTTTCTAAACTTTCTTTGACAATATTTTCTACTGGCAAAGACTGTATATGTCGTAGCCTTGAGGTACATTCTGATCATTAACCGGCGGGTTTTATTGTCAAGAAATTTAATTTATCAGTAATATTATTTAAATTTAAATCAAAGTATATTATATTTTCAGATCAAAAAGTGTTTCCGCAAAACCTGTCGTGATCCGGTTGACCCCTATGCAGCAATCACCTACATGTATCCTAGTGTCTCTTATCCCCGCTATGTAATCCACTTACGAAACCCAAAACGAGGCATATTGATGATCAGTCCTAACAAGCACATCGCATGATAATTTCTCTCGGAATAATATTTGTTTACTGATATTATTTATATAAAACATCAACAAGTGGCAAGTCGATATCAAACATAGCATAACAGGATTAAACACCGAGTTACCTACCTACGTGATATATATTAAGTTAAAGTTATCTTGTGAAAAGTGATAATATATCGACATAACGAAAACGTTATTGCGACACCTTCATATTTGTATGTTGACATCTTAGATTATTGCGCATCTGTAACTCTTAATCCGATGGAAGAAATGGGGTCCTACTGTAGTAGTGAAAATATGTTCATCGTATTGTTGTGGTATTGTGTTATGCATGATGTAGAATAAGCCATTACGACACTTGAAACGGTTTATCTATTACATCGAAAGGAGGGGTGCCCATATAATGCGTACGTTCGCCATAACTGATATTTTTAGCATTTTAGTTGTGGACTCCAGACGTGACCGCAGGTAAACGAGCGAGCTACACACCGGGCCGTGTCCTCATTGCAATGGCTCTTTATTTATAAACTATAAAGGTGACGTTGTAAAGGGATATGTGTGTAACATATTGCAGCCTTGTACCAGTCTAAGTCATATACAATGCATTTTCAATTTAGTACTGCTAATATTTCTGTCTCGGTATTGTTCTGTATAAAGCGTTTTATATTGCGTGAAGCCTGAACCCTACGCAGATAATATATCTGTCAAATAAGAGATTTAATCGTTTTGCCTATTGTGAAAGGTGACTACGCGCATGCGCTTACCCTGGTAACTTCCGTTAAAAGTTCAGTTAAATCCCTGAAAAGGTCAGGTTTAAATGTATGCGTGTTTAACACATACGCCGGTGCTTTAGGTGTTACTGATAAGAACGGTCATCAGTGTAATGGCACGGGGTATTTTGAAGCTATAATACTGCTAATGTTTCTGTGTCGGTATTGTTCTGTATAAAGCGTTTTTATGGCGTGAAGCCTGAACCCTACGCAGATAATATATCTGACTATTGGTTTTATTAATGAAATGTATTTCATATGGATATTCCTATTGCTATACATGTAATTAGACTGACCTATGACTTTTGGTGACCCATACATATTGTCCTATGTTGTAAAATCTGCAAGTCTAACAGGAATCATCTTATTTGATTTGAACTATCAAAAAAAACTTTGACGTTTGACCGTTGGATTATTTTGGTCCATAAGATGTGCGAATGAAATGAATAGCTGATTGGTAGTTATCATCAAATGGAACTATTGATAACTTTTAAGACAATATGTGCCAGCGAAATGAATGTTATCCTGTCCTTAATAATAATAATCTCTAGACAAATAACCTTAGGTGATCTGTCATTTGACCTTTGGTATAAATTTGCTTCGACAATAGATGCGAAATTAAAAAAATATATCACATTAATCATGAGTTTGAGCTTTTCTGACCTGCACATCGACTTTCGATATCCAGAAGTTTGCTTCGGTATAACATGAGCAAAAACGTATGTTCATGATTTATGCTGATTATTGGTATCGATGTTGACCAGTAATATATAAGTTGACATTCTGATACCTATATGGTGTTGATCTCAGGTGTAAGTTTGATTTGGCACAACATGTGTACATAACCGTGACATATACTGTAGAATACAATTAATAATAGCCATATATATATATATATATATATTGAAAGATATTGAACTTGAAAAGGTAGCTAGCGGTGTATTTATAATGAAATTGAAAACATATACCCTGTAGTATAGAGGTGATATCTGTGACAACAAGTGAGATGTTGATCATGTTCTCTTACATATTGTCTGTATCTCATTCAAAACATTTCTGTATTGGTACATAAAAAACGATCAGTTTTGTATCAGTTTTATAAGGGGTTCTGGCAAAACAAACGTTGAACAGCTATGCGTATGTCAGTTGATCATATGCTGCCCAGTGCCTCAACGTATGGAGAAATAGAGGAAGTGTTGTTTTAAACATAAATCAAAGAAAATATTCTATTTTAGTTGTTGCATTACAAATCAACAAATGTATACAAACAAAAATAAGTTTGTTAAAAGTTAAGTTAAAAAAAAGGTGCAAAATATCTTTTAAGGAACAAGAAATAGAAGTAACAAACTTTACATGTAGGCAGTGATTAAGCTTTTTTGGCATCAAAAGACAATAGCAATAACAAACTTAACTTACAAAATGGAAGATGATAATGGCATTTTGCAAGTATCCATCTCACATTTTGAACAACATAAACTACATGATCCCTGCAGTAGTTTTCATGAAATAGTTGTACAAACATTTTACATTAAAAATACTAACAAAACACATACTAGTCGTGTGGCCATTTTTTTCGCCGATTCGCCTTGATTTGACGTTCAAAATCCTTAATATCTTCCAGGTGGCCTTGATACTTTTCCAATCAATCTCATATTAAAGAATTAACAAGTTTCAGCGAAAGGGATCATTCATACCTATGTAAAAGAGGTCGTTTTTTAATGTCTTTACTCTAGAGGTCAAACCCGGAACCGCCAGTTTACTATCTAACGAATGAGCGAAAGATAAATAAAACAGTTAGTGTTGTGTACCAGAGTGACAGTTTTAAAATGTCGTTTCTGTGAAATACCGGTTAAGATATTTACATACTCCCTGACTAACAGATTGACTGAATGACAAATACTAGACCAAGAACAAAAACCAAATCAAAAGTATGAAATTAAATACTAAATAGAAAGCATGTGCCATTTACTACAGTGAAATGGTTAGTAAAGGGATTAAAGGATGCAAGTGATAAGCCTTAGTAAGACACGGAGTACTTGTAAGGACATGTCTATAAAGATAGGTTGAATACAGTAACGATAATTTTAACCAAACACAGTACCTCAAACATTTTTTTTTATTACACAACTATGTGCCCCATGCAATGATGCCCATTTTGAAGTAAAGCAACTAAGAATTAGAGTTAAACGTTACAGAGGTCCAGAAGTGTGGGATATAAAAGGGGATGCACAGGCAAAAACAGTGAATTGCGTGGCCAGAAAGCCGGCTATACTAGGAGGGGAAACCCTCTTTACCCAGGCGCTGACAGCAGTGCTACCGGTGTACTGAAAGTAGTATTTCCATCGTAGGGAACGTTAGGGTAAGCTTGACGCTTGTTATCTTGTTATCTCACGTATGTCAGCGTACTGAGAGGGGATGGTTATTATCATAGACTACTTCAACATACTTATAGGTTATACCACGGGGAGCTCGTATATAGATTCATTGAATGTCATACTGGCTCTGCACTGTAGGCATTGTCTTTTAAACTGAGTGCTGTTATTAACGTACATGGCATTTTCCATACTTTAACGGGTCCCTTGGCAGTTAACTTTGAAACAAGGTGTTGATTGGTTTATGACTCGGATACTCCTCCACATCTAATGGACCTGTGTCTGTGTCCCCCCACTGATGCCCTATTACATTATGACACCCCTGATTCCTCAACCAACGGTGTTTATAAGCATATATTTACATTTGCCCCGCCCCGTCCCATTACAACAGAGTTAGAGGGCAAGTGTAATTATATAGGCTATAATTACAACTGCTCGACTATAATTACAACTGCCTGTTTCAGGTGTAGGAATATGTAAACAAACAAAATGGCCGCCTGAAATGCATTTTGAGGCAGGGCAAATGGTTTTTGTAGGAATATGTCTTAAACAAGAAAGATATGTAAATATAGAAAAATACCGGGTCTGTTTAATGTGCCCTCATGGACACTGATGGACAAATGTGTAATACAGTTTGAAAGATTCAGCGTGGTAAAGACTCCTTGCAAAGTTTATAGTCGCCATCAAAATCTCATATTGGATTTTGAAATATGAACATCGAAGATTTGTTTATCAGTATTGTTGAGAAACCTGGTTCTTATCTGAAAACTTCAAAACACTTTGATTTCACCTATATTTTTCGATGCAGAGGAATGTTAGTCACCACATGCCATGACATGCATTAAGAGATATTAGATGTTTTCTGAATTTCCCCAATATCCCGTGACCAGTATACACCGCAAAAAGGACCAATTTATGAAGCGGACAATAAACATGTGTCGTCTAAAACGATAGATGACGATCACATATTAACATTAAGATAAATAATATTCGAGAGATAAATAGTACGTCACCTTTTGCAATTGAAACAAAGCACTCATATAAATTAAGCTATGCTATTGTTATTTTACACGAGGATTCCGAGGGAACCAAGACATCTACAAAGTATGTATACATATGTTACATAACATGACAAGATCTGTCAGAAAAGAACATACCTTGCAAAATAACAATATATTTAAAATAACGTAATTTTTTGTAATGAATGTTTTGCTAAACCACGTTAAATCACATTATCACAATAGTGCACAGCAAGGGACAAATATATATAAATAAACATGTATGATTGAATAAATATATATGTATATATTGTATTTCAATTATTCTTAAATTCGAGTTAAAATGCAAATACGCTCGGAAAAAAATAATAATGAAACTATCAAAAAAAACCTAATTATTGTATCATTCAATGCAACGAAATCTCTTTTAAAAAGCTAATAGATAATAATATCGTTCAACACATTTATCACTGCCCATATCAATGCATATTACTTAATATAGTCAAAAGCCTTTCGACTCTTGTCTAACACTGCCGAAAAAAACCCAAAAAACTAGACATACACCTTTGTCTTCGATCAAACTATTGATTTTAGCCCATTAAGATAAAGCTTTATTTTTTTCAATGCATTGTGTATGCTTCATATAACCTTATTACTTGTCAACCAACTGTCAGCTGTGTGTTTATCTAATACTATTCGAAAACTTGATCAAATCTATTTATACTAATACTCCAAAACATGCATCCCTCGAAATACCTTCTGGGATCGTAAAATGACAAATTATATAAAGCCCACTGCAATGGTTAATTGCGATAAATACACAAGTTTAACAGTTATCAAAAAATATTAACTTCTGTACAGAACGACGAAATACTAAGTCAGTATGAAAATTATATCTAACCTTAAATCTGACAGCATAAACAATACATGCTAGGGTTCACAAAACTGACATTCCGATATTATGAGAACGTAAAAATCACACAAGAATTTACAACCGAACATAAACAATCTACAACACTATCAATGTTCATCACCTACGTACTATTCGTTAAGTTAAGAGACGGACTCATCAAAACAAAAATCAAATGTGTGTAATTTATTTTACAATAACAAGGTTACGTTGTGCTGAATGATGAAACTCCAGTTTACAAGAAGCATTTCCCTATGTTTTCTTGTCAACATTTGTTGTCTCGTATATATGTGGAATGTCCAACTCCCCGCGTCCAAGCTGTTCATAATTTGCCTCATTTTGTGAAATCTGTGCAATGGTTTGTTCCTTGTTGTAAGTTGCTATTTCGTCACAGGTATTATCTGGAAATGGACCAAACATATTAATTGAATTTGTTTCTGATCAGATCATTGTTATGCTATTAATATGAGCTAATATACCGCAAGGTTGAAATATGCTAACACTGTTTGAAGTTGGTGTAAAAATGGGAACAATGTGCATTCAAGATAACACGTTTCCTTTTCAGAATTTGGAAACTTTTTCATTGTTAACCTTCAAGCTGCGATCATTCTCTTTAAACATTAAATAATCCGTTTGCGTATGAACAAATGCAGTATATGTTTACCTTGTTTTTGTTTTAGCTCTAATGCAGTTCTCGGCAATGATATATCTGCCACATTAGAAGAACCTGTGGTGTCGCCGCGCTTCATCGTCCGACGTTTGACCAGTACAATTATCACAATGACCAGAGCCAGTATAACCACTCCAGATCCGATGCCTATCCCGACAGCGGCGTCTTCATTCGTTATAGTTACCACTATAGCATAAACAGTGATGCAAGTTTACTGTGTATGTCATACATTTCTCCTAAGTTATCATCTAATTTTCCTGTCCCTCCTCTTCAAGTTTCTGGATTGGGGTGTTTCATTGATATTATATGCAACATGTTGGGTTAAAATCAAATCTTTTAAATCATTTAATTCTGAAGAGATCACACTTTAGAAATTGTTTTGAGAGGACAAAGTCACAAATATATTTAGTGTATGATTATCATATGAGTATTACCCTTGTTGTCACATTTGTTTCCAGTCCATCCATCTGTACACCCTGTCGCACAGTCTGCAGTGTCCTTGTCACAACTCACACCTTGACAATTGACACATGACTTTAAACATTGGCTTCCATAAAATCCCGCTACACACACTACAAGTGCAAGTATACTCAGACGTCATAAAGTATCCTGAAAATCTGGTACTGTACATGTTACATTGACTGGTAGGTTTAAGAATTTAAAAAAAGGCGAAACTAACGTTTTGAACAGTATTTTTGACGTCGAAAGCAGGGAAGATTTTGATGGGTACCCTCGACAACTTCGAGGATAACAACACCAAGCAATCATGTGCACTTGGATATAATATTTTTTTCCAACATAATTTATGATTTTCATATGAAAACTTGCTCATTCTCTTCAAATACATTGTCAGCTTGATCTTGTAAACATTTGTCTATCATAAGATTGAAAATCAAGCAATATCTAATACGACCCTTACACATGGCAACATTATGTTGGCTTCGTCTAAAAGTTACTTAGCGCTTAATGTCGATTTAATGATTTCAAATATTGCCCCGGGCTTTTTTTCAAACGATGTTACAGACCCAGGTTACGGGTTTAAATATGTTATCGGGTCTCTGCAAGGGAGCTTAGGTCCAAATCACATATCCCTTTAACCAAACTAGGATATGTCCCTGCATGATGTACATGCAAGGGAGGTGATTTGTTAGAATTTTACTTTTTAGTATTTTTGTGGTACATTTGAAACTAAACGACGCGAGTAAACTATTAAATCATTAACGAAGTAGTTACTTCAATCAGTAAATTTCATTTAAAATGCGTACTTTTTTCAAGAAAATAATTTCTAATTTCATTTTGTTTGATTTAAAGAGGTCGTTTACGAGATTAACCTCGGCTGCGTATACAATCAGATATTTAATTTACATGAACTACTGCTAAAAAATTTCCAAATGACCATAAGGTCCCTCCTACTTAAAATTTATCTGAAAACACCGATAGTCATAACTTCTAGTAAACATTTGCGTTGTTTTGTTGTTGATGTTTATAATTGATACAATTTTTACAAAGTTATATGCTGATTGATATTATTTTAATGTCTCGATGCATCTATTTTTAAATGATATTTTCAGTTAGCAATAATATATGCGTTGCTGCAGGCTCTGTAATAAAATACGTTATTCTGTTATGTTATTTATGGAATTATTGTGTTTATTATATTTATCATAAGGGTCCTTTTGACGTATTATATTAAGTCTTTGGTAACCGAGGCAGAATTTTGTTTCAGAATACATATTTAGTCAAACGAAATCAGAAACTTGGTATGCCTCAAACTAACTTACTCTACCTCTTTTATTATACCGAAACGCATTCCACGTTTCCATAAAGTAATTTTCCACGCTGCAAAATACTATCGCATGCATTCATGTATCGACGATAAATAAACTGAGAAGTGAAGGTCGAATACGTATTTGTTCTGTCATATCGTCATGTTTTGATTGGTTCATTATGACTGGTACTTTGCATAGTCCATTTATTAATTGTTCCTGGGAATGTCCTGTATTAATTGGTTTTAAGGACTAATAACGCTATTGAGATGTCGGTGATGGTTTTCGTGAAAAACGTAACAACGTTTCGTTATGATTGTTCACCTTTATGATCACCATTACATGCCTGACGATTAATGAACCTTCTGCTAAAATAGCCGAAATCATCGGAGTTTTCCTCGGCTTTGTTTTATCTTATTTTCAAAAGAAAACGTCCCAAATGGCTATCCGTATCCATACTCAAAACCTATGTTGAATGCAGCAAAGCCTTGACCTAACAATAACCCTTACACTAGAAAATAGAGAGCCGGGTTTTTGAGAATGAAACCTGTTTCGGTTTAACTGACCATTGAACGATTCAAACTACTAACAGGGGAAACTTATGATTGAACGATTTTACTAGTATATCGTCGTCTATACCATGACCTGTCAACATACATGTACATAACCCACTGGTTGATTACATGTATTACCTTTGCAATTGGAAGGGCAGCTTATGGTACAGGTATCACCATACTATCTAGGTTTGCATAATAAGTAAAAAAAAACATCAGCAGTCATCTGAGACTTAAAACACATCGTTCACTTTACATTACCAAAAACAAATAGTTGAGGTATAATTTCAACGCAGGCTTGAATATAACACAAATAAGATTTTACAAGTATCTCTCTTCAGATTTGTTTTAACAATTGTATCGTATCTATCTTCAAGCACATTTATCAATCTAGTCAAACATGAATAATTCGAATTCATACATAAACATAGCCCGTCAGACCTTCTGCATGATACAGCACTGCACTATCCACATTTCTCTTCACAGTTAAGTCCAAAACATCCACTCATACATGCTAATAATACAAATAAAAGTAGTGTCATTGCATACAAATATTGAAAAAATGAAAAATAATGAAATGATAAGATTTGTGTGTTTTTTAGAAATTGTCTTTTGAAGTTAACATACAATATTAAAGGATAAAGATTCTTCATATGTAACATTTTGATTATGATTGACGAAGCCAATTAAAACTGCATGTGTACATGGCGGAATGAATCGAAATGTAATTGTTTTGCAATCATAGTACGTAGTTTGAGCCTTAAATATTAAACCACCTTGTCTATGCATGTTCCCAAATAGCATGTCATTAAATGATGAATAGCTCAGCCATAAATACTTAAACAACATGTTTTGTACGTAAATGGTTTATCAACTCTACCTAAGCACGTTCCGTTGTTCTGTTGGCATTCGTCATTGTTACAATGACCAGAACATGACATATTACAATTTTGTCCAAAGAAACCAGGGTCACATGCCACAATACAAATATTTCATAAGGGCTAACGTTTTTATGTTCTGATTAAAATTAAGTTCACTAACCATAACTATTTTAGCTCGTTTTTCCCACATCCGGACATTAATCAAATCATTTAATATCAAAAGTTGACCCGTACAATCCAACTTTGAATTCTAGAAATATCAATGATTTTTTAAGATTGTTTTGCCTTTAGAAAAAAAAAAGAAATGTTAAAAACAGTAATATTAAACAAGTTTGAATTGTAATGGGGATCATAATAAAACTCGTCCCTAAACGGACCCTGTTGTCACAAATAATGCATTAGATCAAATGTAAAATGTCATAATGCTCTTACAAAATACATTTTGCAAAATTAGAAATGGTGAGGCACCATTAGCATCTCCTTGGCCTCCACCGATGTTTATGTCAAAACTACATTTCTAAAACATGATATTCCACACGTTACAAAACACTATCGCATGCAGTCACGTTTCGACGATAAATAAACTCAGAATATATGTACGCAAGATCATAATGATATCTTGCTGAACACATTACAGCCGTCTCAAATGGAAACAACGTTAATCACTATGATCAGCATTAAATGTCAAACGTATACTGTTATACACACTCAAAATGTATACTTAATGCAGCAAATTATCGATGTAACCGTAGGAAATGCGATAAAGGATAGAGAACCTAATATAAAAGACATTCCAAATCCTGACATATACCGTACCTGTATATAACCCACTGGTCTGATGACATGTATCCCCTTTACAATTGGACGGACAGCTTGTGTTGCAGATATCACCATAATATCTAGGTTTGCATGCTTAAATAAAAAAAACGCCAGCAGTCAAAGTGAGACTTAATACATATATACTATTAACATTTTGCTAAAGATTACTTTCATTTTTGGGTATATGTGAAAATGAATATTTTATTTGGTTTAAACTGAGATTATTTTTGAAAAATTAAATGTTCTTTTAATTTATCAGCATGCAAAAATTCCAAAAATCGTAATTAGAGATGGAAAATGATCCTCAGGAAAAGGGTTATCCTTTGAATTGGTAACAACGAAGTATTCACTAAATAAATTAAATCGAAAAAAACTCATCATAAATAAACATAACATACTTATTTCATATGGATATTGATTTAAGCTAAAGCACACCGAATCACTTACCAAAACAAAAACCGGATTCTACATTGCATACGTTATCATAACAATTTAAGGGGCATTCTATACATGAAGATACAGGCCTATAGTATCCAACTGCACAGCCTGAAAAAAGAATGAATGCTTATAATGTATATATTTATTACACGGATTGTTTTTAATTCTGTGGGGATATATATGTATACATTATAGGTAAAAATGTATATTGAAGATTGCTAACCATATGTTGATTAACGGGAATGACAAAATGTTATAATGTTACCCTGATAAGACACTTCCACATGTTATCACTGTACCGAAAGCCTATACGGCGCCAAATCAAAGACAATACACAATAATTGAATCAGGTTATGGTGACGACCTACACTAAAAATACGTTTTTTTTTACAACGGTTCTCGTTACCATAAAAATTAATGATCAACTTATTAGTTTTCTTTCGTTCCACAGGCAAAATGTATATTGTTGTTTTGTCCCACTGAGTATTAATATTTTAAGATAGATATAATTACATGCCCAATATCCGGTCACTGGATCACACAGGCTATTGGCACAGCCTACACCACACTCTGAATCACAATTCCCATCGCCATATTTCCCAAGTGGACAACCTGAAATATTTAAACGTACGAGCATGTGTCATAGACACATCTGTTAACATTAAAAATATGCTAAAACATATTTAACTAATTTCAGTTGTCCTATCGCTGGATATATCCCATGGTTGTACAATTTCCTTCTCGTGTAACATCCTATGCAGCCTTATAATGATGCACAAGAACATTAATAACTTCATAATTCCGAAAAATTAGTTAAAAGAGCCGACACGCTAAGTCATAGGAAATAACGAATGTTAGGCATTAACATGGATTCTCTGTAAATATCAACCGTGTCATATATAGGGTGTGGCACGCCTAGTCTCAGAAAAGCTTCAAACTGTGTCAATTGTCACACTTTTATAAATAAATAAATAAATAATAAACATATCGTTGCTATGGACCATGATTGGCAACGGATTATTTTATTTTTCCCTCCAAAAAAGCTCCTTTCCACTATGAAAAAAGTGAACTTTAGGCATCTATATCCGTTAAAATGCCACTGTCTTGGTTTAAATGTCAATGATATATATTAGTATCATTCAAATTGCACAAAAAGACTAAATTTAAAACTAATTAAAAAAAATGTGTTATCCTTACCTGACCACTCGATACATGGTAGGGTAAGGAATATCCAATTTACCCCGTTCTTGAGGAAGTAAAGCAAACTTATGCAACCGTATTGGAATATGACATTACACTTTCATCCTCGTTTCAATATACGCAATAAAATTATTGAGGAAATTGTTGCCAAGGGGTGTAACCATGGAAACAAAAATTGCTAATTTCAAATTTGTTTCAGTTTTTTTTTTCTCCAATAAAATGTAATTGAAAGTTAAAACAAACTCTTTATTTCATCTTAATTTTCTTCTTATCTATTTTATATAGGAGAAATACAACAAAATAACAAATACAAGATCTGTTGCTATGGAAACAGGTCTATCCAAAATGTGAAAAAATGTAATTCTTTAAATTAAAAGGAAGAAAAACTTCCAAAAATACAGAGACAAAATGAATTTTGGCTGACTTACATTCATGTGCAACAAATTTATCATCAATAGTGCTTTCCATGACAGTAGTCTGTTAAGAGGTTTATTGTATTATTAAAGTTGGTATAACTTGACTTGTAGAATTAAAAGAATTGATGTGCTGTTCACTTAGATTTCTCTGATGCAGGATCTAATCAGATCTGGACATGCAGGTGTAAAATCCCCTTGTAACAATCGTATTCTTTTTTATTGCTGTCCATTATTTAGATAGACGACTCAGTATATCAGAAATTATATTTCAAATTGGTTACTATGGAAAGTCAATGACCTCTGCTGATGAAATTCAATACTATAGAAGCCATTTAACTAAATTGAATTTCAATTTTACCTTTATCTTTTTCAAAATATTTGTTTTGTTTTCTAGTGTTCTCAAATGTGTAAGTACACTTTCTAATGCAATGTGTTGTATCATTGGATTTGAGTGGCAACACACTGCGTACATTCCACAATCTGCATGCTGTAACTAAGGGTCTTCTTACAAGGATGCAAGGAGTAGCCATATTGGATTCCAATATGTCATATTTTCCCAATGAATATGTTAAATGAATAAAACTGCCTACCTAAAACTATTTTTACCTGATTTGTGACAGTAAAATGTATGATTTACGTCCGCAAAGCGTAAAATACAATACAGTTACCTCCTGAATAAAAGAGAGTATTTTAGGACTAAACCAGGGGACATAGCGTTGAAATGTTACAGAAATGTCAAATGTGATTCTGAGGGATAGTAAAATGTCGACCCAAACAAAATAAAGTTTAATTTAAAATGTCATATTAAAATATTTACATAGACTCACATAAGCCGGATATTTACACACGTTTTCACTATTTTCCCATTTCTGATAGATTTGCTTGTGGTAAAAAATGTTTAGTGTATGCTTAGTATATTCATATCTTAAAAATGGAACATAGATTTGTTTACTCAGGTAAGGTTGACCTCATATTATAATAACTAACCAGAGGCGGATCGAGGGAGTATTATCGGGTGCAGGTGTTTTGAAATGTTTACCCATTTTCAGTTGTTTTTTTTGTTTGCTCTTGCCAGAAAGCAGCAAATACCAATTTTCAAGTCTTTGATTTGACCCGCCGGGGGTTACAACCCATGACCTAGCACACTCAAGGGGAGCATGCTACCACAAAACCATTGAGGCGGTCAAAGAAAAAATATACTGGAATCAGTTTTGTAAACCATTTGTTTTGTAACTACCTTAATATCAATAAAGAAAAATGAAATATTTTGAAAGTTCGTTTTCGTTTTTTGTATTGCTTGAGTAGTGATATTTTGTGATTTTTGGTATTTTCCCCATACATGCAGGGTAGTGACATTCAAATGAAATTATCTGTCTTAAATGCAGGTCGTGAGGGACTTTCAAGCTCACTGTATGTTCAGTTTGAGTAGACCTACAATATGAAATAAGAACCAGACCCAGCGCAAAATTTTTAGATAATTTAATTTAATTTTTCTTTTGGTAGTAACATATAGTAGAATTAATTGTAGTTGTAAACAAATCTAGAAAGTTCTGCAAAGGGGAGTAACTCTTGCCAAATTCAAGCCAATTTATGCAAAGGGGAGGAACTCTTGCCAAATTCAAGCCAATTTAATGCATGCTCGTTACTAGTTTCTGACAAAAATATAATTAGCCCCAAACATGTTTTTACATTTATTAGAAATATAAATCAATTTAAATAAAAGTTATTATTTACTTTATACAGGAATGGATGCGTTTTTTCATGAATGATGAAGAAATTTCGTGTAAAGTATGAGAAAAAAGGTATATAAAAAATATTGAACTATTCTTTGTCAATTTTAAAAAATGATCTGAAGTTTACCAAACATTTTATATAATATATAAGCAGAGATTCCCAAAAAAATCATCTTTTTCTAAAATTAAACCTCTGTTGCCATGGTAACGAATCAACATACAGTGTGACATAAACATTTATTTGTTCACGTCTCATATCCTTGTTTGTTGTCAGAAAGTTTCAACAAAACTGGTGACCACCCGTGCCCAACTTGGGTTGATGGATACAGAGAGTTGGTATTAATTGTTGAAAAAGAAAGCATCAAGTCTGTAATTAACAAAATAAAATTAAAAAAAATGTGAATTGCAACGATGTTAGCATAGTGATACCTATTTCTTTTATAATATTTATCTTGACCTAAAACTTGAGCTCTAAAAGTTCCATAATCCTTTCAACAATTCAAAAAATCAATTTTATCGATTTGTGTCAACACAAACACAGCCACATACACACAAGAATAACACATTTTCGTATTATTAAATATTCAATTTACGTACCGTACACTTCTACTTCACAAAGCTCCAGAAAAGCATTTTCAGAGTACCACGATTGACCTCCTGACCGTCTGTCGCTGTATATCGTCAGAAACTGGGCGCTACCTGTACACGGGATATCGGGAATCAAAGACAACGCGGCCGCCGTTGACGATGTGTCTTAGCAAAGGGAACCGTTCTGCCAATCCGACGTGTTCGACTGGTATATTTGATAGCCACCAAATCGTAGTCTTTGCTCATAAACTCTGTTCCCGTGATCTTAATTTAATAAACAAGATTCTCCTCTAGAGTTAATGCCTATATACTGTTTTTACGCTGGGTTATTTTCGCGTTTAGCCAGAATAATACAATCCGCAAGAGAAAAAAACGGATAGTGTTATTTTACCAGTGAAACGTTTGACACTTTCCATTGTTTTTGAACACCCCTGTAGGTCGTATATGTAGAAATAAGCATATGCCTGTTGTTATAGACATCATGTTCTGTAACAGGCAACTGACGCAGAAATCCTCTGAGGAATAGGGATTTTAATTTGTTTTCTCTGTTTGCCATGGAATTAAACCAGTAACCGGGTCGGGACGCACCTTAGTTATGAAACTGCTTCCTAATGAGAAAGGTGGCAGTCCAATTTCTAGCCTTAAAAAACATTTTTTTTTTTTTTTTTTATAGCTGACCACCTGAACCTATCAAGACTCTGTACCTAGTAGAACTGAGATGAAGGTTTCAAAGAGGTTGTACCTTAAAATAACACATTTGGAATCTTGAGACCTATACAAAATGGATTTGTTTAAATCATTTGACCGATGTGGCCCCAAAAGATGATTAATAGGCATGATGTACATTATGATCATTAACCGATGGGTTTCGTTGACAAGAAAGTTAATTCATCATTATTATTATTTAAATCTAAATTGAAGTTTATTATATCTTCAGGTCCGGTTGTCCGCTAAGTTATCCACATACGAAACTCAAAAGGAGGCATATTGATGAAAAGTGTGTCGGTGAACCTGTCTTGATCCGGTTGACCCATATATAGCACTCATCTTAATGTATCCGTGTTTCCCTTATCCCCGCTATGCAACCCACATACGAAACCAAAAACGAGGAATATTGTTGAACAGGCCCAATTAGCACTAGTAAAACACATGCAAATTTATCTCGGAAAAATGTTTGTTTACTAACCTTATGCCTAAAACAAGTGACAAGTTGATATCAAACATAGCATAACAGGATTAAAAGCCTATTTACCTACATACGTGATATATATTCAGTCAAAGTTGTCTTGGGAAATGTGATAATATATCGAAATATCGGAAACATTATTGCGACACCTTCATATGTTTATGTTGACATCTTAGATTATGGTGCATCCGTTACTCTTAATCCGATGGAAGAAATAGGGTCCTACTGTAAAAGTGAAAATATGTTAATCATATTGTTGTGGTATAAATTCATTACGACACTTGAAACGGATTATCTATTAAATCGAAAGGAGGGGTATCTCTTTATGCACACGTTCGCCATAACTTAAGTTAATATTTTGTATGAAGATTATTCCTTTAAAAGAAATAATGATAAATGAAACATGCCTCTGTTTTTTTCTTTTTATCAAAGCTTATCTAGTATAACAGTTTAAACTAGACGTCAATAAAACCAATTATCATGTATAGCACATATCCTCTAAACAGGTGAGTGTTGCACATTTGATACACGTATAAATAATGTGACTTCCATATTCACATGTCGGTGGGGATATCATTGTAATGTGCTCTCCAGACGCGCTGTGTCCTCATATGAATACAAAATATATGGTTCTTTAAAAATGGATCGGTAGCCATCAACCAAAAAAGGTAATGTTATAAAGGGATTTGTGTGTAAGGTATTTCAGCATTGTACCGTTCCTAGTCATATACAATATATGTTCAGTTTAGTTCTGGCAAAACTTATGTCTCGAATTTG
The DNA here is from genome assembly GCF_002113885.1 of Mizuhopecten yessoensis. Classification (NCBI taxonomy): domain Eukaryota; kingdom Metazoa; phylum Mollusca; class Bivalvia; order Pectinida; family Pectinidae; genus Mizuhopecten; species Mizuhopecten yessoensis. The sequence continues at coordinate 148,257 of NW_018408578.1, forward strand.
GTCTGTATTGCATGGGGCCTAAACCCTTAGCATATATCATATCTGTCAGTTAAGAAATTTAAACTTGTTTGCCTATTGTGAAAAGCGACTACGTGCAAGCGCCTACCCTGGTAACTTCCATTAAAGTTCAGTTAAATCCCTGAAAAGGTCAGACTTAAATGTTTGCATATCTGACACATACAGCAGTGCACATGGTGCAGCTGATAATCAGCACGGGTACCAGTTTAATGTCACGGGTATTTTAAAGCTCTACTTACTTAGGGGAGATATATTGACAATTTGTGACATTAATATAAAGTATTTCATGTGAATATTCCTATTACTATACGTGTAATTAGATTGACCTATGACTATTTGTGATCAATAAATAAATTGAATTCTGACGTTTGGTGACCTTAATATTGACATTTGGGTTATTTTGGTCTATCAGATGTGCAAATGAAATGTATCGTCATATGGCTTACTTTTAAGACAATATGTGCAAGTGAAATGAATGTTATATTGTCCCTAATATGTATTATCTCTAGACAAATAAGCTTAGGTGACTGTAGTTTGACTTTTGGTATAGATTTGCTCTGACAGAAGATGCGAAATGAAAAATATGTATCATATTGATCATCAGTTTGACCTTTCAGACAATATTTAAAAGTTTGTTTCAGATTAATATGTGCAGTCATTTATGTTTATTATTTATGTTGAATTTTCGTATCGATATTGACAAGTCATGTATAATTTGACATTATGAGACCTATGTGTTGTTGATCTTCGGTGTAAGTTTGCTTTGGTGCAATATGTGTAAATAGCCGTGACATATACTGTAGTATACCATCTATATTAACCATATATATATATATTGAACTATTTTGAACTTGGCAAGGGTGCTAGAGGTGTCGTTATTATGAGATATAAAACATGTACCCTGTAGTATAGAGTTCATATCTGTGACAATAAGTACAATTTTGATCATATATTGTCTGCGTGTTATTCAATATAATTATGTATTGTGACAAAAACAAGTAATCAATTATTTATCAGTTATGTAAGGTTTTGGACAGCTATGTAAATGTCAGCTGCTCTTATGTTGCCCAGTGCCTCAAAGTATGCAGAAATAGAGGAAGTGTTGATTTAAGCATAAATGACGAAGAGTACATGTATGATATATAAGTTGTTCCATTACAAATGAACATATTTGTACAAAAAACGAAATTAAATAAGTTAAAAAATCAAAGTTGCACAATATCTTTTAAGAAGCCTAAACATTGTAGTAACAAACTTTACATGTCGGCAGTGATTAAGTTTGTTTGGCATCAACTTAATTTCAGCAAGATTTATGAGGGTTATAAGAGATCAAGAAATACACTTTACTTGCAAAATACCAAATCAGGCAAAACTTTGAACTACATGATCCCGGCAAAACATTTTGTACAAACCTTTTACATTCAAAATCTTAACCAAACAAATCATAGCTTTAATTGTTGTCATTTCGTTTCACCGATTCATATTTATTTAAACAGTCATAACTTGGGACAACGGGACTTTATACAGGTTTTCCTCGTGATCCTTCTATGATCCTAGTTCTTGTGAAATAGCAGTAAAATTAAATTTGATTTGCAAAATTCTTAATGGCTTCCAGGTGGCTTTTATACTTTTCCAATCCATCTCATATTGAAGAATTAATAACTATTAGTCAAATGGATTATTCATGCCTATGTAAAAGAGGTCGTTTTTAATGTCTCTACTCTAGAGGTCGACCTTCCGGTTTACTAGTCAGACTATCTAACGAATGAGCGAAAGGAAAATTAAGCAGTTAGTGCTTTGTACCAGGGTCACAGTTTCGTCATGTTGCTTCTGTGAAATAGCGGTTACGATGTTCATATAATCTCTGACTAACATATTGACTGAATGACAAACGCTGGACCACGCTTGAACAAAAATAAATCAAAGTTGTGAACAAGCAAATTACCAAAAAGAAGGCATGAGACATTTGCGAAAGTGGAATGGTTGGGAAAGAAATTAAAGGATAAAAATGATAAGCCTTTGTAATGCAAGAAACACTTTAAAGGAAATGTTTATACAGGCAGGTTGAATACAGTAACGGTAATTTCAACCAAACACAGTACTCAAACACTTTTTATTACACAACTACGGTTTTCCATTTTGAAGTAAAGCAACTTTGGGCTAGGGCTAAACGTTACAAAGGGTCAGGAGGGTGGGTATAGCATGGGATGCACAGGCAAAAACAGCGACTTGCGTAGCAAGTCAACCGGCTATACCAGGAGGGGAAACCTTCTACGGTGTTCATAGGGGGTATATTGCTTGCCTTGTAATGCCGATCGTTTCACGAAGAGGGATATCAGTGACTGTTCTCTTATATTGTACAAGTCTTGTAAATCAGATGTTTCAAGAGTAGGGATATCGCATTTTTCAATTTCATGACTTGTAATACCGATCATGTCACAAGGAGATATATTGTTTTTTTGTTCAATTGCATACCTTGTTATACTGATCTGTCACGGTGATGTTATATCGCTTTTTGTTATCTTACATAGCTTTGAATATCGATCGCCTCACAAAAAGGGATATCGCTTTTTGGTCTCTTACATAGCCTTAAATACCGAACTCCCCACACGGTGGAATATCGCTTTTTGTTCTCTTACATATCTTTAAATACCGATCGCCTCACAAGGAGGGATCACACTTTTTGTTATATTACATAGCTTTTAATACCGATCATGTCACAAGGAGGGATATCGCTTTTTGTTCTCTTACATAGCTTTAAATACCGATCGCCTCACAACGAGGGATATCGCTTTTTGTTCTATTACATAGCTTTTAATACCGATCATATCACAAGGAGGGATATCGCTTTTTGTTCTCTTACATAGCTTCAAATACCGATCACCTCACAAGGAGGGATATCGCGTTTTGTTCTATTACATAGCTTTAAATACCGATCGCCTCACGAGGAGGGATATCGCTTTTTGCTCTATTACATTTTGTACATAGCTTTTAATACCGATCATGTTACAAGGAGGGATATCGCTTTTTGTTCTCTTACATAGCTTCAAATACCGATCGCCTCACGAGGAGGGATGTCGCTTTTTGTTCTCTTACATACCTATTCAATAGCGATCGCCTCACGAGGAGGCATACCGCTTTTTGTTATATTACATAGCTTTAAATACCGAACGCCTCACGAGGAGGGACATCGCTTTTTGTTCTATTACACAGTTTGTAATATTGATTTGTCACGTTGAAAGATATAAATGTGTGTATTACGTATCTGTCACGAGGAGATATATCGCTTTGTGCTCTACTATATATCTTGTAATACTTATTATGTCAGGATGAGGGATTTCGCTTGTTCCATTACCTGGCTTGTTATACTAAGTATCTTGAGGGAGGGGTAACGCTTTTTCTTCAATAATGGTTAAAATAACGGTTGTATGACGAAAAATGTATCGCTATTTGTTATATTACATGGTTTGTAATACTAATTTGTCACAAGGGGAAACACGTGTTTTGTTCTACAGTTGTGTGACCACACAACGCACCAACAATAGCGTGCGCACATCGTGCATACATCGTTCACACATGGTGCGCACAACTGTGTGATTTAACAATCGTTCGCCACGTTGTGCGCTTCTCTCCGCACGGCTGTGCGATGAGGCTCAATTTGTTGATCAATATTACGAAATGAAATAAATACGGAAGGTTCGTGTGCAATAATGTAAACTGTATATATCACTGTGGTTTCAAATCACAATAATTAGGAATATGTACAATTTTACAATGCGTGTTACATAGTATTACAGTGACCGTTAGACTGGCAGGATGGGTACGGCGCCTATGTACACTGTAACAGGAAGGGTAAATAACATGTTGATGAGTGACCGGAGTTTTACCTGGCCTGTACCTGATACATATAGCTGATGTGTGATACCGTATGACCGTTATGAAAACTCAACTGGACAATCAGTATTTGTTATTTGCATTCGGTTTGGCTTATAGCTCTCCTTCACCTGGATTTTCACACCCCGATTAGTTACGTAAGTGCCCCGGGCGGGGAAAATTACGGTCCAGGTTCATGTACAAATTAGCTACATGGTATGTTTACCTGTATACAGGAACTGTGTTATAATTGTACAAGTCGAGTAAGGTCGTTCAAAAAACACCGAAAACACCATGTCTAAATTCTCAGGAAAGTATGGACAGAAAATTTAAAGATAAGCTTATAGATGCAGCTAGTATAAAGAAACATACTTAAAATGCAAGCTTACTGTTAAGGTATTCCGCAATTTACACCAACCACGATTGTTATTGCACAACTTCCGTCCATCGTGCGCACAAATGTGGGCAAGCAATGATCGTCCATTTTTTTATCGTTCGCACATCGTGCACACATCGTTAACATACCCTGCACACACCGTGCGCCCTCCGCACATCGTGTAACGTTGTGCAATCCTAAAAACTGTATAGCTCGCCTTTTACCACCAATACTGCCATAATAAATGATATCGCTGATAACGATCGTGACACGAGGAGATATAACGCTATTGGTGGTTTTTTTGTATGGCTACTAATACCAATCGTTCACGAGAAGATATATCACTGTTTGTTCTTTCATTAGATTGAACTACCGATCGTGTCACGAGGAGATATATCATTGTTTGTTCTCTTACTAGTTTGAACTACCGATTGTTTCAGGAGGAGATATATCACTGTCTTTTCTTTCACTACATTGAACTACCGATCGTATCACGAGGTGATTTATCACTGTTTGTTCTTTCACCAGCTTGAACTACCGCTTGTGTCACGAGGAGATATATCACTGTTTGCTTTTCTCTAGCTTGAACTACCGATTGTGTCACGAGGAGATATATCACTGTTTGTGCTTTCACTAACTTGAACTACCGATTGCGTCACGAGCAGATATATCACTGTTTGATTTTCACTAACTTGATCTACCGATTGTGTCACGAGGAGATATATCACGGTTTGATTTTCACTAGCTTGAACTACCGATCGTGTCACCAGGAGATATACCACTGTTTGCTTTTCACTAACTTGAACCACCGATTGTGTCACGAGCAGATATATCACTGTTTGCTTTTCACTAGCTTGAACTACCGATCGTGTCACGAGGAGATACATCACTGGTTGTTATTTCACTAGCTTGAACTATCGATCGTGTCACGAGGAGATATATCACTGTTTGTTTTTCACTAGCTTGAACTACCGATCGTGTCACGAGGAGATATATCATTGTTTGTTATTTTACTAACTTGAGCTACCGATCGTGTCACGAGGAGATACATCACTGTTTGTTATTTCACTAG
>NW_018408579.1:0-6066 GCF_002113885.1 Mizuhopecten yessoensis
GGGTGAGAGGTTCAATTTTAAAATATAGAGGGAGATGTTCAGACTTACCAGGTAGGGTGAAGGGTTCAAACTTTACAGTGTAGAGAGGGATGTTAAGACTTACCATGTAGGGTAAAAGTTTCACACTTTACAATGTAGAGAGAGAGGGTCAGACAGGTATGGTGAGGGGTTCACACTTAACAATTTAGAGAGATATGCTGAGACTTACACTTGTGCGAAAGCACAACGTTACACGATGTGTGGTGTGCGCACAATGTGGGCACGGTGTGTGAACGATGTGTGCAAGATATGCAAACAATAGAAAGTTGCGATAATTGCATTTTTTTGTGTGGACGAGATTGCCTGTGGTCCCCAAGGGCGAGTATTTGCGGATGAAATTGTCTTCGAGCTTTTTAATCTAACGCAGATAATAATTCGTATTTAAAACCATCGTTTCAGCATTTTCCTAATCAGTTACTGTCACATAACACGATATTTCTAATCTTTGACCTCTGTTTACCACCTTGATCGAGTGGGAATGACGTAGAGATACACCCCGTCTCTCGTATTTTTTTCACGAACAGCTTAACCTACACTATAGATTATTATCTTTAGATTTATTCATTTTCTTTCTAACCGAGGGGACATTTAACAACAACGGCATATTTCACATAAATAACTACTATTTAATATTTATGTATGTAATATCTGTGGTATTATTGTTTCAAGATGACTGTTTATAAATGGTATATGCTGTGATATGTAAAATGTCATGTTTCGGTCTTGACAAAGGGACGAATCGCAAAGAAATGTAATAACTTTCTTTGTCTGCAGTGTCGCTATTACTTCTCTAACCATATACATCATATATTTACATTCAATGCGATTTTAATATTTTTGATACTATCTAAAAAAGAGGAAGTTGCCAACGCATGGAATGTCATTACTCACTGTGTGACGTCATTATGGTAAGATAAATAACTATTGTGTGTGTTAACAATGTTAATAAAACAAAGCACAGCACTACATATCAACTCAGTGTGGAATTTGTGGAGAATTAATATCATATTGTTTGGTAGATATAACTGGTTAAAGTTCAGAAGAGTTTGGCATTACAAGGCGTCCACATATTTGTAATCTATCGCGATTTCAATTTTACATTACAGTGTACATATATACATGCATATTGGACTGCATTAAGATATATTGATTAGAAGACGTTTGCTGTACACTCAATACTTGACCTTCTAGTTTTTGACAATAGCGCACGCTCTTGTTAAAAAAAAGAAGATTGAAAATTATTTTGGTTACACTAGATCATTTAAAGTCTTAAAAGGACATATTTCGTTAGTTTGATTTAGGAAATCTAAGAACAAAATGGATACTGCAAACTATCAGCAAACTTAGAAATTGTCTTATCTGCGTCTCATTCTTATTACTATCTGTACTTTATGCATAGTATATTTTAAATCCATCTCGCAGTTAATGTAAACAGTCTGCGGTCGGTACAACATTAAGTACGGGTATAAAGACGACCCTCTTTTTAATTAACCGTACATAATTACATAGATAAAAACAAATGTCGAGCGGTGATCAGTGTATCATGATATTGTGTTACATGCTATGATTGGTTTGCACAGTTCGATGGATAGAACACCTATATATATCGAAAACGTAGTACAAACCGGTTTCCACAAACTGATTTTCTTTTGTAATTGTACCATTGTATGTTCTGTAAGACGGCGAACTGGAATGTCCCTCAGATTGCCACAGTGACAGTGCTATGCCGTTATTAACAATGACATAATGGAGGAGACACCTGCAGCTGATGCATGGAAAAACAATATTGGAGAGTTTTGATTACGGTTTATAAATGGGTCTCCTTGTATGCCTTTAATTTTAAAAGACGGCATCAAGGACGTTTGAATTTAAAGAACATGTAAAATATAGCTACCTGTGTATACAGTCATTGTGAAACACCGCGTGTAAAAGACATTCGTCTGCGAGGTCACCCGTCTTGAATTGGGGTAAATTATTTGGTACAATTAAGACCCTTTATACTATTTTGCTAGAAATGTCACTTAATATAGGAACGATAACCGTATCAAAAAATAAAAACAGTTCGAAATCAGGCTAATAGTGTTAGAATATGCCTACATTTAACACATAATAGCAATAATTTCGAGTTTTTGACGCTAAACAGATGTAATTGTTCTGGTATTAAGTGTAACCTTATTACAATCACGCAGCCAATTTAAAAAATGAAACATGATAATAATGATATATGAGGGTATTGTCTATATATCTAATCAATGAACGAATATCTGGAACCTTAAGACCCCCTCCATTATTAGTGATATAATGTATGTACGCAAATGCGGCGATTACTGGTCAGCACCGGTTAGGAGAGGTTTACAGATTTAAAGTGTTTCTTTTAATTAATCCTCTCTTTTCTTTGTGATGTCCGTGGTTGGTACTGTGGCAACAAGCAGCAATGAAAAAGAAGCATCAATATTTAATCCGCAAAATATTGTATTTATCAAAAGATGCATACAATGTTTTAAACATTAACAATAGGAAACATATATATTCAGTTGTTATTTAAATCATTTTTGATCCTCTTTCACGATAGGGGACTTGAGCTAATATTTCCACTTTGTTCGCCAAAATATATCAAAGACATATGCCATTCAATTAAATTATGACAAATTAATTACACTTCTATGATGAAGCAGAATTTAACAAAATGCAAGAACTGTGCAGACTTCCACTGCACATTGTTCCCTATTCACACGTTCCTACTTATCGAAGCTCAGCGCCAAGTGTTGTATATATTATATATAGTAATGCTCAGAAATAAAGCCTTTAAATGAAAGGTCATTGATCATGTGTAAAGAGAACACCCCTTTTATACCCGCCATACACGTACCGACACGCGCTTTCATATTTGTCCAAGTTTTACCGATCCATAGTTCAAATTACGTATTGCGAAGACCTTGTACATTTTTACTTTTTTCTTAATATCATACCCTTTGTATAGATGTTAAAGATCTCAAGCCACTAATACTGTTTTGACTTCAATACGAATTTGTTTTTCTTCGTGCGTATTATACTTAGAATATATTGATAAAAGGAGGTATTGAACAGTTAAATATAATTTGCAACACAAATAAAAAATGACGGCAAATCATGATACAAATATTGATTATTTACATTTTGTAATATGCACAGCACTTTCGGTGTATTATAACTAAGCCTAATCTATGTTTGTTACAGTTTAAACTGACATAATTATATATATTCCTGTAGCTTAAATAGATATATGAGCATTGACAAATACAAAAAGATTACACTTAGCAAAGCGCAATGTGACAATACAATTGAACTGACATAATAAACAAGTAAGAAATATTTTGATTATAAAATAGTACTCACGAATTCAACATCGTTAAAATGCTACCTCATTTGATAATGATGCAACTAATAGACAGAGAAAGATAGTATCATCTACTGTAGTATCATCTACTGTACTTAACTAGTGACATTAGCTATGTATCGTACTGTTCTGGTCTCTGACAGTAATGCACGGTATTACAAAAAAGGAATTAGTATTTGCGTAACAGTAGATACTTAAACTTTTTAGGGACAAGTTTTGTTTTGCTTGAATCATGAACAAATTGCATGTCTACTAGGAAAGTGTAAACTTAGCAAATTGCTTTGATATGACTAATCCATACACTACTTAAGGCGAACTAACCATTACAATCGTCTCAAAATTATTATAAACAGGAAAGTAATATCCAGGCGACAAACCTTGTATATCGGTGTACACTCTTGCATAGAGAAACACCATTTTTTGTGTTATGCGTACATATCCAGAAAGGGTTTGTCGAGCGTGATCAATGTATCGCGGTTTTGATTGCGTTTCATGCCTGTATTGATTTGTAAACGTAAATGGATAGAAGACATATTTATTTAAAGAACGTAGTGAAAGGCTGTTTTCACAATCCAAAGTAATTATGTTATGTGATCGACCATAACATGTTTTGTAGGCAGGGCATTGTAGTGTCCCTCAGACTGTTATAGTGACAATGGTTATACTGTCATTGATAATGACAAGTTGGAGGAAATACCCGTATTTACTACTGTACAAAATAGTTGGACAGTTTTTATTTAAGTTATTTCCATGGGTCTCCTTGTGGACCTTAACTGTCTGTGTATAAACTGCACCAATGCCGTGTTACTGTAAAGAAAAAACGAAACAAATTGGTCTGCGAGGTCACCAAGTTGACTTAAGGTAAGTATTGTGTACCCTTCAGACTCGTTATGCTATTTTATTAAAGGGGTCACTTAATGTAGGAACGATAACCCTATTTAAATTAAATTAAAAAACAAAAAAACAAAAAACAAAAACTGTTCTAGCTTAGTGATTGTTTTTTTAACCTGCAATAGCTTACCTTGTGTCTTCGATTTTAACATGACATATCCTATTGGTGAAGAAAACGCGAGAAAGCGGAGTCTTTGAAATTTCGAGACTACAGTAGATACTTGATTCAAATAGGAACAAATATTTGTCTAAAAAAACCTTCCAGTGTCTTAAAAACGAATACTTTGTGGTAATAGCTACTTACAATATTGTGATAACTTCAACCATATCTCGTAATAATAACTGTACTAAGCATAATACGTAAGGGGATACTGTTTCGTTATTTCAATATATAGTTACATTTTTTTATGTCGTCAGGTTAGAGTAAATCGTTATAACGACACACGCTCTCGGTGAAACGTACCAACTTCCGTATGTTTGATAGAGAAACTCGATGTATTTTCATACGTCACATTTATTTCTGCTAGTACATCGTAATTAGTGCACGGTTTCTACGGAGTTTGTCTTAAAGGTAATCTTAACGGTTTTCATTCGCGTTCGGTACAGATTTGAATATTAATACTCACTCGTGTAAGTTAGACCTGTTCTTGTTAATACTACGTATACACCGGTTTGTTAAGGGGTGATTAAGCTGTCACGATTACGTTTGTGGTGCATGTTAATATTAGTTTTTGTATGCCGCAATGAATAAAAGTGATAATATTTTGAGAACTTATTGAAAACTGGTTTTAAAAGTCGATATTTGGTCATGTGAATGCCTTTGCTTGTTTGAACCAGCGACTCAGAATGTCTGTCGTGTTACGATAACGAAGATGTTAACAGCGTTGTGTTTAATGACATGCATGTATTGGAGAAGATTCCTATAGCTTCGTTTGAGGAAAACCAATGTCATTTTATGATTACAGCGAGCATAATTAAGCTAGACCCTCTTTTGTGTATACTACGTATGTTGTTTAGGTTTGTTAAGGGATGACTAAGCTTTCACGATTTCGTATTACATTACGTTTTAAAATTATATTTGCCTACCGCGATGAAAAAAGAGGGCGTTTCTTTTCAGAACTATTGGAAACTGGTTTTAAAAACCGATTTAAATGTGATGTCCTGTGAAAGCACCATTGCTTGTTTAGACTAGCGAATTTAAATGTCTGTCGTATAGCCATAGCGGCAGTGTTTACACCGTTATTTTCAGTGACATATCGGAGGAGATTTATACTGCTGTATTTGGTGAAAAACAATGCGGAGTTATGAGTATAGTGAGTACATAAGTTAGCCTGCGGACCTCAACTATCTGTGTATAAATGGCACCATTGACTAAAGACATTACCTAATCAACATGAACAATTCAGCTGCCTGTGTATAGAGACATTACAAAGCTTTTAGTGTGAAGAAATGTGTCTACAAGGTCACCGTCTTTACCTCAGGTATGCGCTTTTACAAGTTTTACAATATATGCTTTTTGATTTTGAAGTCATTTCATAGGGGTTCGCTAATGTATCTTTTAATCTCAAAGCTTGAACACGTTATTCAGTCAGACCAATATTAGCAAGGGTAAAACAGCCATATCGTGTCCGTACCCATTTAAAACATTCAGTTCTTATAATCACAAGTCAATAGCAGTCATTTTATCACAAACCTGTTGAATCTTGTTATAGTTATACAAAAAAAATTCAGACCATGAAATACAACGTTCTGTTATGCGC
>NW_018408579.1:9569-9873 GCF_002113885.1 Mizuhopecten yessoensis
ATACCTAAATCTACTTCTGGAAAGTTTGAGAGTTTTGATTGTAGTTTATCCGTATATCTCCATGTAGTCCTAAACTAGATGTGTATGAAAAGCCATTATGAAGAGCAGCGTGTAAACTAAACATGCCCTGCGATGTCAACGTGTTTACTAAAGATGAATATTTTTGTATAATTTATAAAGGTTATGCTATTAGAAACGTCACGTTATATTACGGTACTGACAACCCTTTGTAAATCACACTTTTATAAAACGTTAATTATCGTGTATGTATCTAATCAACTACCGGATATCTAGCAAATCAACA
>NW_018408579.1:10010-15388 GCF_002113885.1 Mizuhopecten yessoensis
TCGGTGATTTTTTGTAAGCACTATTTTCTTCTATTGCTTTTTTATAGTGGCATTGTTTGGAACTGTAGCTGAACTTAAAAAGTTAAAAGGCAAATATATATTAAATTCGCAAAATACTTGTTATTGATAAAAAAAAAACCAACATGCATAGCACGCATCATACACCGAAAATTGGAAACAGATTTATAAAGTTGTTTTTTAACTATTTATCCCGCATTTTAGAGAGGTCTCCCTTCAAGACATACCACCTGAGGTAAAGTTTCCACTTTAGAATTTGCCTCTCTTAAAACATGTAAGAAAAACGCTAATTACTTAAAATTATGCCATCGAAACTGCTCCATCAACTTTATTAAACTTCAGTAGGTAAACATAATTTAACAAAATACAAGAACTGTGCAAACCTGCACTGTAAGTTGATACCTACTCGAACCCTCCTACTGATCAAAGCTTTGGCTCAAATGTCATATATCAAACAAATAGTAATAGACATAATACAAGCTTTAAAATAAGGAGGACTTTATTTCAAACGTATATAAAGAGAACATCCTTCTATTCGCCTTACACGTCCCTTCATATTTGTCCTAATTTTACCGAATCCGACTTCAAATTACGTATTGCGAAAACTTTGTACATGTTTGCTTTTTCTTAAAATCATACCCTATGTATAGATGTTAAAGATCTTAAGTTACTGACAATGTTTTGACTTCAATACAAATTTATTTATCTTCGCGCTTAGCAAACTTATAATACATTGATAACAGGAGGTATTGGTTATTCACATTGTGTAACATGGACAGCACTTTCGCTGTATTATAACTAAGCATAGCAAATGTTTTTTACAGTTGAAACTGACCTAACTATATTTAATTCCGAAGCTTTAACAGATATATGATCATTGACAAATAAAAAGAACATTACATTTGATAGAGCGCAATGTGACGTTACAACCAAACTGACATAACAAAAAGTAAAAGATATTTGATTATAAAAATAGTACTCACGAAGTCAACATCGTTAAAAGGTTACCTCATGTGATAACGATGCAACTCATGGATAGAGAAAGATAGTACCATCTACTGTTTTCAACTAGATGTGTATCGTACTGTTCTGGTCTCTGACAGTAATGCACAGTGTTGCAAAAAAGGAATTAGATTGGTAAATTCAATTTTCTTTTAAACATCAAGATTGCAAATTATTTGAGTAACAGTAGATACTTAATTTGTTAAGGGGGAATGCTCCTATTGCTTGAGTTACGATACCTAGGACAAACAGGTTTGTCGGGCGGTGATCAATGAATCACGATTTTGATATTGTGTTACATACCGGTATTGATTTGTAAGCTTAAATGGATAGAAGACATAGTTATTCAAAGAACGTAGTGAAAGGCTGTTTTCACAATCCAGCGTAATTATTTTATGTGATCGAACATAGCATGTTTGGAGGCAGGGCATTGTAATGTCCCTCGGACTGTCATAATGACAATGGTTATACTGTCATTGATAATGACAAGTTGGAGGAAATACATGTATTTACTTCTCCAAAATAAGCAATTAAACAGGTTCGATTTAAGATTTGTCTATGGGTCTCCTGGTTTGTTAAGGGGTGATTAAGCTGTCGCGATTACGTAATGTGTTGCATGCTAATATTGGTTTTTGTATGACCAAATGAATAAAGGTGATAATATTTTGAGAACGTATTGAAAACTGTTTTTTTTATTAAAAGTCGTTGTTGTTGTCATGTGAATGGCATTGATTGTTTGAATCAGCGAATCAGAATGTCTGCCGTGTTACCGTAACGAAAATGTTTACTCTGTTATGTTTATTTACATGCATGTATTGAGACCCTTATACAGGGGTGTCAGCGTTTCAGTTGACAGATTTTGCGTTTTCATTCCGTTTTCATTCCATTTCATTCGCGTNTGTTGTATAGGTTTGTTAAGGGATGACTAAGCTGTCACGATTATGTATACATTTTTTTTAAATAAGATATGTATACCGCAATACAAAAAAAGAGGGCGTTTGTTTTAAGAACTATTGAAAACTGGTTTTAAAAACCGATTTAAATGTGATGTCGTGTGAAAACACCATTGCTTGTTTGGACTAGTGAATTTAAATGTCTGTCGTATAGCCATAGCGACAGTGTTTACACCGTTATTGTACCGCGGGGTTATGAATATAGTGAGTCAGAAGTTATCGTGCGGACCCTAACTATCTGTGTATAAATGGCACCATGGACTTAAGACATTACCTAATCAACATGCACAATTCAGCTGCCTGTGTATAGAGACATTACAAAGCCCTTAGTGTGAAGAATTGTGTCTACAAGGTCACCGTCTATACCTCAGATATGCGCTTTTACAAGTTATACAATATATGCTTATTTGATTTTGAAGTCATTTCGTAGGGGTTTGATAACGTATCTTTTAATCTCAAAGCTTGAACACGTTATTCAGTCATACCAATATTAGCAAGAGTAAAACAGCCATATTGTGTCCGTACCCATTTAAAACATTCAGTTCTTATAATTACAAGTCAATGGCAGTGATTTTCGTCACATACCTGTTGAATCTTGTTATAGTAATACAAGCAGTTTTCAGTTTTCAAAGTTGCCGGTATTTGCAAAAAATATCTAAGTTTATAAAAATCTTTGTATCGATCTTTACCAAATCCGCGCACTCGTGAATATATTCGTCCGCGCAATAAACTCGTGCTTTCTGATTCGTTAGAAAAGCACAAGTGTGTGGTCTTGCATATGCATTTGATCAGGTTGATATGAAATGATACCTAATTACAATCATACAGCAAATTAAAAAAAAATGCATGGCAATAATGAGACATGACAATATATTGTAGGCATATCGATCGTACTAATTTTCTGTTACCTATAATTGAGTTTAACCCTGCTAAATACCAGTTATATATAAATATATATTTCCGGTCATATTATGAAAAAGGGATACAGCACTGCAGGGCAATTTCGTTACTTCGGTCTTTCATGCAATGACACCCGACAAGCGCATGCAGATACATTACCATATACCACCTACACTGTGTACGCAATATCCTGAACAAAAATTGAAAAATAAATAAAAAATATCAGGATCAATTAATGAAAACTACTGAAAATATCATACAGTATTTAACAGAAAAAAAATTATTTTGTTTAGTTTAAACCGGAAAGATATGTCCAAAACTTGCTTCTTTAAAGGAAATGTTAGTTTTAAGGAACGGTTGTGAGAACGGCGCCTAATCATCTATTTACCACCGAGACTTCAATTGCCAAATACGTTATTAAAATTGTTTAGAAGAAGGACGTAGTCGTGAAATTGCTTGATCACTTCGAATGTTTCGGATGTCACGTTGGATATCATTGACCAGGTCATATACATTGTGTTTGATCCTAATATAGTCCGTTACTCTGTCATAGAGTTTATGAAGACGTCGTTTAATTCCTTTGTATAACTATCTTAAATATTATGGTAAGTTTTTTTTATGATGTCTTTTCTGCGACATTTTCATTCCCCTAATGGATCGTATAAAGATAGCCACGGAGTGCAATTTATCAAGTCGGCACGGATTTAGTTTTGGTAGATAGATTATTTCTTTTAGAAAACTATACTTTGTGGGACTTTATATAAAACGATCAAGATAAAATACACAAAACATAATCAACGCAGGTGTTCTTAGTGTGAACAAGAATCAGCAAGTACGAATTGTAGGTCCCGGACAGACAAACGGACGGACGGATGGTGCGGCATATACAACTTTCCCGAATATGTGTTGGGTCGTGGGAAATCAGAACAATTGCACATGACTGCCAGTTCATCGAGTTATCACGATTGTACTAGTTGTGCCTGCTGGTATCACGATTGTACTAGTGTTGCCTGCTGGTATCACGATTGTACTAGTGTTGCCTGCTGGTTTCACGATTGTACTAGTGTTGCCTGTTGGTATCCGTTATACAGGACCCACTAAGTAAGTTCACACATATCGTTATAAAAAAGTGTCTTCGCAAATAACGTTAACGGGAATGTCCGCTAAATATCACGGGTTAAAACACGCTGGTATGTTTTTTTTACTGAACCCATTGAATAGTTATACATAGCTACCAAACATTTCTTATAAAATGATATTAATCGGATTGTTTGACAAATTCCACGTGTTTAAACTATTAGAAATGCTGATAAGTAAACGGAGACACTGACGCTCGTCAACACGGTCAAATCAAGAAATGAATTACTTGAACAAAACATAAGGAATACTTATCTATGAGGAACAAACCCCAAATGTCGATATATAAACTTTTAACGCATGTGCTTAAATGCACTATGAGACTCTACGTGTAGATAATTCGTCCTCTTTCATCTGATGATGTTAGCTGAATGTATGCATTTTTATTAAAAAAATATAATCTTGTCCAATTTCTAAGTAATCAACTCCTTCAATTTTTATATTAAAATCCCTCCTCGATCAAACACACAAATACCAATTACATATTCGTTTATTTCCACATGATTATTGACATCGACAAAAGCTTGTACCTGCTGTTATGTGCTGACACACTGCATAGTAAAAATGACGACGTACTAGAAAAGTAAATATCTGATTTGGTGAAAAATGAATCTGAACAAAATGCAAGGTGCTTGGACACATTAGAGTGACAAAATTACCCTAAAATCAAAAGGAGTATTTTTTCAGTTTTATTATTCTAGATTGGGCATATCTAAATCTGCAATGTATACATCAAAGTACTATAACATTTTTTATAATAGAAAATCACTAGATATGTCAAGATAATTAACTTGATTTCGTGTTCCCGCAGTTTTAGTGATAAAATCGCGGTACTGAAAGTCAATGTGACATAGCGAAGCACAAAAGGTCATTAATTATTTGGTACTCAATTTGCTGATTGGCGAATCGTTAAACTGCGTCAAATCTTCCCATACTCGTTTTGATTAATTGATGGATTTTGTTCATCCTTTACATGTTTTCGGATTGTTGTGACATTGGCTGATATATTTGCCCTCTTTACCATTTTATGTAAGCAAAAACACTTCCCAATATTGCGGTTAATTTCACAAATCTTATAATAGTCATACTCTCAAAGGTTCATTTTTGCAAAATCAAACAATTATTCGTTTAAACATCAAGTTCCATTACTTTGGTAGATACGACTCTCTCTGGTTTGCTTTTAAACACTCCAAACTAAGTAACAGTGATTGAAATCGTGTAATTATAATGATCAACACAATATGACATAGTGAAGGAACATACTCATCCTAGGGTGTTTTAGTTATACATTTCATCAACCATTTCACAATTCGAATCACGTGTGTAATTACACCATTGTGTGTTTTGTAAGACGGCGAACTAGAATGT
>NW_018408579.1:16206-16989 GCF_002113885.1 Mizuhopecten yessoensis
AAATGCATAAAATGCTTTAAACATGAAACAATGGAAACATGTGTATACAGTGGTTATATTAACCGTTTGCTGACTTTAACAGTGATCTCCCTTCAAGATATATGACTTGAGTTAACATTTCCACTATAACATTTGCCTCTCTTCAAATATATAAAATACAGATGTCATTCAATTAAATTAGGATATATGGGCAGACCTACACCGTACATCGTTCCATACTCGCACTCTCTTACTTATCAAAGCTCAATGTCAAATGTTGTATATCAAATATAAAGTAATGCTCACAAGTAAAGCTTGTAAATGAAATGTTATTGATCTCAGTCGTGTATAAAGAGAACGTCATACCATTGTCCGCCACACACGTACCAACACATCCATTTATGTTTGTCCTCAATTCAAATTACGTATTGGCCACGTGTATAGGATCCGATCAATGTGATTGCGAGAAATGTTCAAGCATAAAATAATACGTGTTGAAGCCCCTTTAGTATGTAATTGCTTGTAATAAATTTACAATTCTTACTCTATTAACGTATACAGTTTCTGATTATTCATATTTACTGTAACGCAGACAAAAATCAAAACGAGCGACAAAATACAGATCGCAGATAATATTCAATCTCCAGACATTTTTTTTGTACTGTTATTGTCTTATCTACAAACGTTTTGACGTTAATAAATCCAAAATACAAGGTGAGATAAATACAAATCTTGTATGTTGGTTTCTATTGTTTGTGGACTTTCAATTGTGCGTTTCCCGATTAATTCATGTCCATTTTGAAA
>NW_018408579.1:17620-38540 GCF_002113885.1 Mizuhopecten yessoensis
AGCAATGGCGACGGGAGGTTCGCCACCATTTGAGGAGGTAGGTTTGCAGCTGTTACATATTTGCATTAATCATTTAATTTTCTCCTGAAATCAAATTATAATCAAGCTCAGAGTATGCCTTCCCTTGTTTGTCTTATTTCTACAATGATTAAGTGTTCTAAAGCATGGATCACATATACGGTAACGGGGGAAATGCTACAAACGCTTTAACATATATAAATTGTATATAAAGCCACAAGGAACAAATATGAACAGAACGGTAACGGTATTGTAGCAGAAAAAAGAGTAAAATTGAACGACTGTATATTGTTTGCTTGTACAAGCAAATTATATACTTCTATTTGAAGTCACCTATTCATAGTGAAAATTCCCTATTGTTCTGATGTATGTTTTCGTTCTCTAGAAAACAATCCTACTCTAAGAAACCCCCAAAGTTAGATCTCTTTGACTCCCTCTTGATATGTATATCTTTCCTCAACAGTACGGCCCATAGAAATTACTAATCCGTCGCGTTCACTTGATGACCAATTATCTGTTTGGGTGGCCAATCGCGGTGGCCTGTCACCCAAACCGACATCAGGGACCTTGAAAACGGCGTCATCGCGATCCCTGATGACAAATGTCACGTGATCATGTCACCAAAACACGCGGTGATCGCTACACCGCGGTTCTTCAAAGCAGATAGTCCTNATCCGAGGGGTGCTTTGTGGAGAACAATAGGGTAAGTTAGGTCTGGAAAGAGTTGTTTAAATTGGATTTGATTTACTGCAGTAAATTGCATGAAGTCTTCACGCAATTAAGTGATGCGATAACGAGGCATGGTCACTTGTGTGTGCTTACACTGGGACGCAAGCGGGACATTTAATGACCTTCTTTTTAATTTTGATAAGCAGTAACAGATATAAAATTACCAATGCACATAAAATGATATATACAACTTGAATTGTGCTATTCTTGCAATGCGGTGATGGAGATGACAATTTGCCGAAAATTATATTTAAGTTGCCGATCAATTTTGTTTGTAGACATTTTTGCAAATAAATGATTTTTGACTGAAAATTGTGAACTGAAAGAATGGAGATAATACAAATATTGATCGGGATGGTAAATTCCTTAATTATCAGCCTTTTGTTTTGGTGAAAATGATTTGCTCCAATATGCATGTTCAGAAATATTTTTCTTCATATTGACAGATGAAAGATCTCATCCTGGCACTTTGGCGACACGGAGCAGCCTGTTTGAATGTAGAAGGCCTTGCAATTGGGATGCAGAAGGCCAGGGAATGTCACAGAAATAAAAAAAATAATGGAATTATTTGCAGTGTTAGTGTTTTATAGTCATAAAACATGGAACATTTTTTTTCATTTCAATAGTTCATTTCCTGTCTAAGATACATAGGATACATTAGAATGCATATAACGGGATATATAAATGAATATTAAAAGGGTGGGGTCTTCTTCTTTTTTTTTATAAATTTTGGCGAAACTGTATCAAGACCAGGAGCTAACACTGTAACGTATGCCGTATGAGGAAACCTTGCTTTTATTTTGTATCCAAGACTTGAAACTGACCATGGCTGTACATGTGCAGTACCTATTATCAAAAAGCATTCATTTGAGTTACAGCAGATGGTACTTTATTCATTAATGTTTTATATTACTGACATATAATTAAATTTAAAAACAACATTGTTGGAGAGATCCGAAGACTCACGAACTAGTAAATCCATAGATGAAAAGGTCGGAAGTATACATGTATGTTAATGTTATCATTAGAGTACATAATATTAATCTTAAATGACTTATGCGTATATATAATTATATTGGCTTTAACCCAGTGACGATTTTGATTTTAATCGTTATTATTATTCTCTTTATTTCCTCCGAATCGAAGATTCACAAACAGAACAATACATATATACATTCATTGAAGATTGTAAAAGGAACGTACATGTTATATGACAATATACAAACAGAAATTCAAAAGATAAATTGTATTGTAAAGTAAGGGTTACGCTGGAGATAACTCCCCTTTGCGTCACTACGCTCCTTAACTTACTTAAGATACTTAAGAGAATCAATGCGATGGTTATATGTAAAAAGAATATAGTCTGACGACGGAACTGAGCAATTCGTAGATGTCACGGTAAAAAATGTCGTGTTGATAAAAGCGAATCACACTTAAAA
The DNA here is from genome assembly GCF_002113885.1 of Mizuhopecten yessoensis. Classification (NCBI taxonomy): domain Eukaryota; kingdom Metazoa; phylum Mollusca; class Bivalvia; order Pectinida; family Pectinidae; genus Mizuhopecten; species Mizuhopecten yessoensis. The sequence goes on from NW_018408579.1 coordinate 19,807, forward strand.
CAAAGGAAAATCTAATAGTTTTGCTAACTGAATATAATAGCTGTTAAGAAGGGATTTCATACAGATTATTTCATTTCTTTTATTTCAGATCATACCTATTATATAGATTAAAAAGAGTATAGGTTATACTATACATACTTCCTATGCGACATCTGAAGCATGATTTATTGTGAGAAAAATGCTTTCAGGTATGAAAGTACTTTCTAAGGAATGGACACAACCAACTTCAGATGTCAAAATCCCAAGCTTTCAATAATTTGGTACTGTCCAATATCATCCATTGCTTTTAGATCGTGTTCCGATAACGGGACTTCTTTAAGCCTAAGTCGGTGCGAGGGATAAATCAACTAACTAATCAATGAAATTGACAATAGCACACGAATTAAGAGTATCGTATTAAAAACAACTAACTTAAAGAAATATATCTCTCTTTTTGCCGCATGGGTATAGATTTAACATTCTAGGTCATATTACTTTGCTGTATTTGTTGCGAGGTTATAACCACTACTGTAATACAAATGTGTAATAAAGTTGGTATACTGATGTAAGCAGAAATACTTTGCATGTGGTTCGGTAAGGCAACAAACCTATTACAACATGTTCCTGTCACAGAGACTTGGGAACCCTATGGTCCGTACTATGTGTGTTGTCTGACTGTCTTTCTGTATGTATGTATAGGTCGTCCGGTTTTTATGCACAGTGGAACTTCTCTAACCCGATCATACATGGGATATGGATAATAACCCGGTTTAGAGAGGGTTCGGTTTGGAGAAGTGTTCTAATTTGATCAGTTATGCACAGGAGGTAATTGATCGGATGACGTTTTGTATATTACATATGTTACAGGTACACTTACACATTGTCTTGCCAATGGAATGTATAGAATGTAGATTTATAAGAAATAAACTTAACTTTGACTAATACTGATTGCAAATGTATATCATTTCACTTGCTATAATTTCAAAATGCTATAATCAGCCCTATATACTTCTTTGCACTGTATAACTGGTTTGCTTACAAAATAAAAACAACCGTTTTAAGCATTTACCAGCTGATGAAAGTCTTATTACGGACATCGAAATGGTCCTAATAAACACTTAGCATTGATTTCCTTATCGTGTATGTATATGTTCTTGCAAAAATAACCCCTTCGGTGCCTCATAATTAGATGCGACACTACAATTTTCTAGCTTTGCTTTATATTCTTAGGGTGGAGGGGAGAGGGAGCGTACCGTTCAATGAAGCTTGACAATTTGCCTTGTTTTTTTTATCTTGACTGTGTTGATTATACACAAGTTCACGATTTGATTGAATAATAATCCCCCAAATCGGCTAGGTAAATGTACCTACCACATGTACGATACGGGTGTTGAATACGCAGTCGGGTGGACCATGCATCACATTAGCTGAGGTAATGGTCGGTTTACACACAAAACACAAAATTGGTTCGGTTTTAGGAGTATATCAGGTCTTTTTTCTTCACAATAATAGAAAAGCAACAGTGCATTCATTGCCATTTCGTGCGGTAAATCCTCAAACAATATTTAAAAAAAGTACAATCATTGACGCAGTCGGCCGTGACAGGTTGATCGTTGGATTCGATAATGGACTAATGGTAAGCCACGCCCCTACAACTGACTGACATTGATAGCCAATGACCCGGATCTGTATCCTTCATTCTGACCAACACGCACACATACCGAATTCTAGTGTAAAGTGATATCAATATTATTCTTAGACATTTTAATAATTTTGCTAGATTTGGAAGCATTGAATAAAACTTAAACATGCTAGGTCGACTATAGTAATATTTCTGAATTTGTCTCTTCCTTAGATCTTTATAGTATACACATATTAGTATGAAATGAAATTATCTTCTATTTCATAACTAAAACAACGCAGTTTTCCTTTCTTTGTTATTGTACCGGCCGTTTTCAATCTTGTGTTTGGTATTTCCTTCAATTTATCAGCTTAATTGGTTATGATAAAAACAAAGCAAATAAACGTTCTGGATGTCTACGCAATTTAGGTGTTTGACGATAAAAAAAATCTACCGGAATGAACAGGTTATTTTAGATGGATTAATACACAACGAACACCGTTATACTGGACATTTACAGAGACTGAGGTTATGACCGTGATTTTTTTTCAACAATCTTGTTCATATACGGGTAGTTCTTGTAATTAAATTAACCTAATGTGTTCTCATAGAACGTAGCAAGTAATTACCACATAACCAGAGACGTGTATGATATGTACGTCCCTACACAGAACCAACTTCTTCAAAGTTTAGAAATATACTGTGTAAATTAAAATGAAAATATCTATATTTAGCGTCGTTTACAAGGTTAATATTCAACATAAATTCTGTAGAGCTTTTATTACGACGCCGCTACAGGAACAAATGTATTTTTGAATATTATACATGTATATTCTTTAATTTTAGCTGTTGACCTGTTTAATTATTCAAGAAAATATTAAATATTTATATTGAAAAATTCCTAATATCCACTATGAAATAATTTATTACACCAAATAACTAAATCCCTAAAATGGCACATGCTTCCACAGGTGAAAACAAACTACAGGTAAGTACAGGTTAACTTCACTAAAATAGACTATAGTCCTTTTAACCTCATTTTGCGCCCCATGAAGTACAGCCCGAAGGGGTTCGACTCAAGACTGGTACTCCCTACTGTTTTTCAATGACATGTGTTACAACAGGTGAGCACGTTTTTATGACAGTAACTTCAAAGCTGATAACAGTCTTGTGTGTAGAAATCATTGTGTAACGTTTATTAACTTCTATTATAATTAGTAGACTTGGTCATTACCACACCAAGGGGTCTGTATACAGTGTGTACAGGTAGATAAGACTTCTACAGGTATAGACTGGACTTATTTTTTATCGGTAGTGACCACGCCCATCCATTGTAAGCATGCATGTTTATGGGGTACAATTTGATTTTTTTTTGTTAATGAAAAACCATGCAAGATACATACCTGAAATATTATTTTCTTTCCAGATTAGATGTTTTGTTATAGAATTTTAAAAAATGAAACAAACGATGTATAATTTTACGATTGTATGTATCGTGATATGCTCTTCCGAGGAATCAGTTCAGATCTGGATTACCGTGCCTGTTGGAGAGCTGTTATTGGAGATAGTAAAGTGTCAATATTCATGCGGAATGAGAATCGAAAATGAAAAGATTAAAGTAGTCCCGTTCGAACTCCGGTGAGGTTATACTCTAGCACGTGTACGTTTCCCAGCAGCTAGTACATCTTGTACGTATCCTTTATGAAAATAATTGCGAGAAGTACATATATAATAGCCATAACTATAATGGAAGATTCACTGTAGCACAAGATACATTTGCATGTCTAGGCTTTACTTGGAAACTTGGAGATATTCCTTATATGTGCAACGTGAAATAGCCATAATGAGATATTGGTTAAAAATTCAAATACATACTAGTTACTTTTCTTAAAATCATGTTACGACGCATTAGTCGAATTGAATATCAGAAAAATTATTGTAAAATTAATTGGGTTTATCAAATTAAGTATGAACTATGTATTTGGGTTTTAATTATATTTGGATTTGCAAATATATACAAAATATGCAAATGTATGGTCAATATTCAAGAATTACGCAGTGCTTACGATGCAAATACCTTTTGCATATAGTTATATTTGACCTAATGGTAATTTTAGGGGAAAAAAGCTATTTGGTAAATTTCGCATGCACAGACAGTATAACAATCTGGGCACTATAATAACATTCCAAGAAGTCAGAGAATATGTAGTCTGTGATAACAATGATGTCATTTTACCATACGTTGTCCTGCAATTTCTGAGAAAAACATACTTTGAACAGAATTATTATCGACATCTAATAAAATCATTTACCTCGAAAAGTGTTAAATCTTTGTTTAGACTGGGTAGATATGTGTTGCTCGCTACTGCTAAAAGAAAATTTCTCCTCGCTCAGTAAGTGATATCACATTTGAATATTATATAAAACTACTTTTAAAACTGCGTCGAACCACGCATTTCAGATCTTCATCTGAGGTTACGTACGTTAACGCATTACCGATTGAGCATTGCGGCCCACAAGAAAGAGGGATAGAAAGTCAAATGTCAAATGTTGCAAGTGAAAACTTAATAAAAATATAAATAAAATAAAATAAGACGGAAATATAAAACTCAGCGGTCTTCAAAAAACCACAATATCTGAAATTTACACAGAACCAAACAAATCTTATAATAGGCACACCACATTTCATCATCAATGTATAATATTATAATACCATTGTATATTTGACAGTCTTTTTGTTCTTGCTGTTTTTTTTATATTCCGTATTAGGAATCGACATCTTTCTGTTAATCACATTATTTTTTTAACATTATTAATTCTTTATTTCCTCCTATTTGAAGTGTAACAAGGACATATATACAAGTTAATTAAAGGTCAATTCATAATAAAATATAAACATGTACAAAAACATAATATTAAACATAAATTATTAAGACATTTTTCGTCTGTTATCACATTCGTTTTCAGATAACAAGCATTTCATTACAATTTCATCATTTCGTCAACAGAAATAGCACGAATCAAAACAAAGTTTTCATAATCTAATTTACACAGCCTATTATGGAGGATACCTCCAAGTAGTATGTGAATTAAATTATGGTTTGACAAGGAGTGCAAGTAAACAAGTAGTTCTATATCATACAGTATATTTTTTAAATCATTTATATTAAAAACGTAAAGATGATAATCATAGAGCAGTCCCTTATACATGTGCTTGTTATTTCATATTAGAAACAAATTCAAATTCATAACTGTCGCTTATTAACTTAACATTGACCCGATCCTGGATATCTTGACTCTGAACTTTGTTGAAATTGACCTGGTGAAATTTTAAAAAAAGTTAAAAAAAAAGTTTAAAAAAACTCTGACCTTTGTCGAAATTGACCTGGTGTAATTTAAAAAAAAGTTAAAAAAGACTCCACCGGTTTCTAACCGCAAGAACGGATTGTCGTTCCTGCTCAAGGTGGCGCTGCATCGAATATACCATTATAACTGACCAATCTTATCATTTATTTTCTACGATATTTATTTTAGTTAAGGTTCATTTCGAGGTCACAGAAACTTTAAGCTGAACCAAAGCCTTTATCAATCTAATTAAAATCCGATCTCACATCATCACAGTAAGCAGTGTAATGAGAGAATAGATTTTAATTAGGTTGATCTATTCTATGGAAATATGGAAACAGATTATACTTAAATTTTGTCCATGTAAACTCAGGTATCGAAACAAAAACAACATGTTGGCTGAATGAATCCTGATTGGCGAATGTCGTCAGGCACGCCCTTCAACATCGTTTGATTGACAGACAGACAAGGTAGGATCACTAGAGTGTGACGAGCAGTGATGTTGATGCAATTGAACTCTGTGTGAACAAGTTTTTCATTCAATGACCCACTACGTAATATTATGTTTAAAGGAATTAGGATTCAAATAAACTACATCAATGATAAAAACGAAACATTATAACACACTTGAAATATAATACTGAAGGACATGATTGATATCAAGACATTTTAATGGTTTCATAGATCGTTACGTTATATGTTATGTTTAGCTTACCTTGCTAGATCAACAGTACTATGGTACTTGTATTTTCCCATTTTAAACAGTATTTATGTGTCAAATTCTCCTTTCTTTTTATCACAATTTTAAATACTGAGTCCACCTTACTCCCTGTTGAATTTAAAGACAAACAGTAACAGATTGCTCGCGTAAATTATTCAAAGAGTCTGCCTTCTTTTACTTGTCAGTGACAAACAGTTTGAACCTCGTTAACTCTTATATTTCTTAAAATTTTAGGCATTATCAGATGGTCCGTAGACTGCGACAACAGTAGTAAAAAAAATCCACTACAAAACCAAAACCTGAAGCATTTTCAGGGCTAGCTCTGGGTCTCGATTCGGTTTCGCCAAATTTTAATATGTTCCGTACAAGTGCGCGTGATGGCGTTTCGAGTATGCTTGATTTACATAGTTTAACGTCGGTAGGTATGGCTGAGTGTTGGCGGCTGAATTTATCGACAATTTTACATGTAAATATGGACATCCCTAATACCCGGCTCTTATCGCATGAGTAAGCGCCGATGAGGCCTGCTGACATCTCGTGATTCTCCACGTCCCGATCGCGGGGGTTCATCGCGATTCGACTTGTCATCGCAAACCATCGTGATTGAGTCCTGATGACCGATTAGCATAATTGATCTATCATCATGAACCACGGTGATACGAGCATGAGGGGCACGCGTCACACTAAATCGTGATGATTAGCGTTTCACTTGGAATATCTATAGGCCGTACTGTACGTACACTGGGTCGTGAAACGGACTATTTTTCATCCTACAGCACATATTTTTGTCTATAATATTATCAAATCGCATTAAGCGTAAACAAATNTGTTGTCAACATTTTTTTTAATAGTTTCAGATATGCATAGATTCCGCATCTAAGTTTTCCGCTTCGCTTTTACAACCAGTATAGTGTTCATTATTGGGCTTTTGATTTTTGTTTTGCCTGTTCTCATACAGTCACAACATGCAGTATACCGTTTTTCTTAATGTAATCCTTAATTCGTTACTGTTATATGTCATTACCCCCATGTTATTTTAAGAAACCAAGTAAATTAAACAGATGCTATACTAACATTCCTAAATTAGGTTTTAATAACGTAATTTTCATATCCTCCGTGGTGTTTGAGGTTTTTGAGAAAAAATACTCTCGATATAAACTCTAACTGCATCTGTGTAATGTTCTACTGAAATGTTCTTTAATGATCACGGCATAGTAAATGTTTGTTCCCTAGTAGTTAGCAAGATGTTATACTCAAAGAGGTTTTATCTTTATTTTACAGGATAGGTAGCCGCAGCAGTCCTAGGTTTGGCAATGGCGACGGGAGGCTCGCCACCATTTGAGGAGGTAGGTTTGCAGCTGTTACATATTTGCATTAATCATTTAATTTTCTCCTGAAATCAAATTATAATCAAGCTCGGAGTATGCCTTCCCTTGTTTGTCTTATTTCTACAATGATTAAGTGTTCTATAGCATGGATCACATATACGGTTACTGGGGAAATGCTACACACACTTTAGCATATATAAATTGTATATACAGTCACAAGGAACAAATATTAATAGAACGGTTACGGTATTGTAGCAGAAAAAAAGAGTAAAATTGAACGACTGTATATTGTTTGCTTGTACAAGAAAATTGCATACTTCTATTTGAAGTCACCTATTCATAGTGAAAATTCCCTCTTGTTCTGATGTATGTTTTTGTTCTCTAGAAAACAATCTTACTGTAAGAAACCCCCAAAGTTAGATCTCTTTGACTCCCTTTTGATATGTATATATTTCCTCTACACTTGTAAGTACACTGGGTAGTGAAACGGACTATCTTGCATCCTACAGCACAAATTTTTGTCTATAATATTATCAAATCGCATTAAGCGTAAACAAATATTCAGTTTTACATTTGTTATTTAACAACGGTACAGAATAGTACACGAAGTGACAGCTGTTCTCTATGGCATACAATCAAATGGTTCTTCACTGATAAAGGATACCAAAGTATTGATATCCTGAACACTGAATGTTAATTCGAAACGTTATTTAAAACTTTACCGGATGACAGTTGCCGTTTTGTATATCATAGAGCATAATTTGATTAAAGGACCGATTACAAAAAAATATTATTTCTTGACTGGTGATTCCAGTTGCGTACTATTGATCTATACAATTTGGTATACGATGTTCTATCCGGTACGATATCACAGTTTTACTTCCGCTGTATTTCACTCGGAGCGAAAATGTCAATGACGTACGAACATGTACCAATATGTATATGTTCGTACCGTATAATTATAATGACTGTATCATGAACGTAATGAACGTATCGGTTTCAATACGTTCGTCATGTATGTCCTTCCTGAACTATATCAAACTATATCAAGTGTATATCACTTCTAAAATAATATAACATTAAAAATAGGAAGGTTCAATATGATGCACATTCGGCAAATATTAGATGATGTGATGCATGACGGTTTCTCTAATATGGACACTTATACTAAATTAATAAATATAAAGAAACATGGTGATCTGCAGGCAACAATAGCGAGCTATATTACTACTTTCTTTAATTTAAGAAAAGTTTTCAAAGGAAATTATTGATTCACTCGTACTTTTTGTTTACACATGTCCGGTACTACGGAATTAGATTGCTATCTAAGTCAATGGTACGACAAGGGTCATTTCTATCTTTGATTTTCATATAAGTAAAACTGACGCTTACTGAATTATATAACATTTTATGTTTATATCATCCACTTGCTAATTTTCTGGCCCAACTGAGCCCAAGGATCAATGGACAACACTCGTGTTTCTTTTTATTACGGATCACTCCGCCTGCTCCAAAATATTTTAATATTCATTATCGGGGTCTGAAGTAAGCGCTACAATGATAGGGATCCCCCCATTCGACCGGCTCTTTGTAATGTCAATCCCACTTCCCGATCACTAGTCAAATCGTGCATATCTAACTCTGATCTGAGGTATTGTGTTTTCCCTCTGATTTTACAACGGTGTAATACATTTAAGCTATGTGATAAATATAGTTTGGGATGAGGTCTGTCGAGCGGGGTACTGTGGATGAAAGCGGGCTCATTAAGCAACGCATTTTATCTAAAGGGCACGCTAGGCGGACTCTTCATTTCACTGACACCGGTGCGGGGTTCTGTATAGCAATCTGTGTGTACCAATAGGATGTTTTAACTTCTGTATATGAATCGATTTATTGTAAAATGGATCGATTATGATTATTTTAATTACGAGTTTAGTGTCTATTAAGTGAACTTAATAGAGCTTGGTATTGATCGCTTACACCCTGTATATGTTATGATTTGATTTGTATCTTGCTTTCGGTCAATGCGTGGCACTTACTTACACTATTATTTATCTTATATTTCATCTTACCGTGTGAATTGTGAATAACCAGAGGTGTCCGTTTAAGGGACCCTGTTACTCCCCTGTAGAATATTTTCTAATTTGGGTCATTTAGACTTTTAACGTGGAGATATCATAAATGATCATGTACGCAATCATAACAAACGAGTTACTACTCTGAACAGTGGATAACGTGCTCGTCTCTAACCAATTAAGGCAGTTGGGGTTATTTTCCCCGATCGGACGTGAACAGATATGGGGTTACCTGCACGGCCACTTGGGCTTTCTCCGGTTACTCCGATGTCTTCTTACATTAGGGCCGTGTTCTTATATATTCTTTGTATATCAACCTCTGATTACTCGATCTGCCATTGCTCAAATACTCTATATTCCTCGAACTCTGATTTGTCCCCGATCATCGTCATTCATTCGTCGAATAGGTAGACAAATCCGTGTGTATAGCCGTGTGCGATCGATATATGCCTCGAGGCACAGACTGCGATCCCTTGGCCTGACGTCAACTTATTAAAAATTTAACAACAGTATAGTTTATACCTGTACCGTTACCCTGCTGTAGCTGCATTATCATTTCGTGTTCATATTCATTTTTCCAGACGATGTTTTGACCAAAAGCCCTTAGGCTTATATGTTCATACATACACATATAACACTCTCTAAACAAAATAAGTATAGGCAGGAGAGTGACCTCACAGTATACATAAAACGGCTGTGACGCGACTGTGACGTCACTGTTAACACGCGTCATCGTGGTGTTGACAATACATTCACTGAAGCCAACTTGAATTTTCCGCAGCTGGAATCTATACCACATTATTTAGAATATTTTGATCTAGTGTATTCTTATTCCTACAGTTCAGTGCACATCTTTTATTTGTTACTACATTGAAGGCAGGGACACATGATGGAGATTGTTTATGTCTAATAGACGTATTTCATGCATTTATGCTACTTAAAAAAGTTCTTCTGAAGTCATTTTAACACAACTACACCTACAAATACAAAGAAATTATCTTCCTGAATTTTTCAACAAACACAGAGAGATTTGTATTCGTCTGAATTGTCATCTCAGAATATTGTCATAGTTTTCCGTTACCTGATTTTTGAGAAAATTATTTATTTTTTAAAGGCGCATTTTGCTGTGTAATCTGCTTCTTCACCTTACCAAATTATTTTAGAGAAAAAATATGCAGTAAATTATCTTATAGTAATATTGTGGATGTATGTTTTTGTAATATGATCACTATTGGCATCAGAATAATTGAATGAAAAATAGTGGAAATGCGACACTCAATAAACAGTAAAGTATAATTATGGATAGGAAGATATCTCGGCTTATAACAGACAATTGTGCAAGTATAAATACATGTAGTTTCAAGACGAACACCAAATTAAGACCAAGGTTAAACTTCTTGATATATGTATTCATTATTGAATATTCAACTGTTCTTCAAGACTTATAACAATTCCCCTTTAATTTTATGTCTTTGAATGCTCTTTGTCTTTTGAAACAGGAGAGAAGGCAGAATCTCTTCAATATGTACTGCGTAATGTAATCATTATCCTAATTGTATATTTACATACAATATATCACTGTTTTAATTTAGGCATCAGTTCTGAAGTAAGACTTTTGATTCTTTTGAATGATGTATTGACAAACACTAGTCTAAAACATGTGTAAATCAACTTCTTTATTTTCGTTCTTATACTCATACCAGTACTGGACAGTACCATCTGAAGAAAACAAATAAATGTTTTGACTCCATACAGCCACTGATTTGAAACCTTCTGTTTTCTTGAGGTAATCCAACAGATGAATTTAAATGTTTTTGACATTGCTATTACAAAGTGTTGCTAGATCGATTAAAATTCTGAGATGTCCATCATACATGATCTTAAATTAGTCTTAAGTCATTAGTTTTGTTGCCCAGTCTTATGGGTCTTGTAATCCTCTGCTGGCTGTTTTCTTACAATTGTTACGACTGCCCAGCATGTTACGTCATGATTACTTTTTAACAGAATGATTTACAAATCATAATATTTCAACAAAAAAGATAATGTCATTGCAAATTTGAATGGAGTAATAACAGATACAACCCAAATCTATAAAATTTGTTTGTTTAGAATTTGCATCATTGCAACAACTAAGAAAATAAAGTCGGAGGAAAAAAACCCAGACAAAAGTACAAAATATCCCAATATGGACGGCACATCGATCATTGTTTTTGTATATATCCCTATGCAGATGATATCTATATGAGTGATTTAATTTCGACCATAGTTGATTTGCAAGTATTTCTGAGATGCTTTGAAAACAACGAACGAGGGCAGATCCATTGCGGCAGGGTTCAATATGGGGCTAGGACAACTTCGGGGAAACCGGGGCAAGTTCGGCTCTGGGGTAACTCCGGCCACTCCTGATACTTTTGGTCTTGAGCCAATCTTTACAACTTTGAGGATCTTAGCGGTGCTGTTGACTGGGCAGGACATTCAAACGACAAAAATGGCCGAAAACTATAATTTTAGGTTACTAAAAGCGAGAACAAAAAAAAATGTTATGAAGGGGATGGCATCTACACCATACCAGGGATACCTTACAAATAAACAGTTATGTTTTTGTTGCAGACAACCGATGCTGCTTTAACTTTCACTTTCGTTTTTTTTAACAAGTCCAAGTTGGAATCCTGGTCTGGCTGTTGTATTTTTATATCCTGTCACTGTTGGTGCCAAACAAATATACGTACGGAAGGTGGTATAATTGTATACACTATTGTGTGTCATTAGAATTGAAGCGTCGTTTAAGGAGGGTGGAATGTAGCGGAACTTGACTGGGTCATTTGCCCACCACTAAGTAGCTCAATGGGTTAGAGATTCTGTTTAAAGTTTCGAGGTAATGGGTTCGAATCCCGATCTGACTGCTGCATTTTCTCTTCTCGGTTGCAGTATTCACATGATTACTGTTACAAATGACGTTATTATTCCATAATTGTATATTGTTACTAACCCCGGCACTGTTTGATTGTTTATATAACTGCCGTGTGTCAGTCGTTTTGGCAAATTTGAACGTTATTCTTAGTTCTTGGAAATTCTTTCAAAATGTTTGAGATCTGTGTTGCTTTGTTCCAACAGGGCAATTTCTCTGGGTTTTTTTTCGGTCGTTTGGTTGTATTTTTCAGAGGTTTGTTTTGCATGTGTTTTTTGTTTAATTGTTAGTTATTGACATAATTTGTTTTATTTTCTTATGCTATTTCATTCTTTTTAAAAATCTTCAGACTCTGTTACAGATAATATTGAATTTGTCAATTTCCCCGTCAACGTCTGTGTCCTGTTGTAATATATTGTGATTTTTAATACGCATTGGTTTACGTATAAAATATTCATGTCATCTGTATAACACATAGAACATGTAACCAAGGGACCACGCAGTCATGGTAAATATAATCTTATTAACAAATAATCAATGCAGTTTATCACAATTTCCGCTGCGTTGAATGAATAAAACAATTGTTTATATTTTAGAAGTTACTTGGACGTTTGATCAATAATGAAAATATCCCCGATTGGATATTGCATTTAATCAGAGACGTGTAATATATACGTCTCTGATTTAATCAAAGGATTGCTAGCAACTGGTTTCAGTACGTTTCGATACAAAATTACAATGAACATCCAGCATGGTTGAAAATATCGGTAGAATAACACTCTGAAACATTATATGGTCTTCTTAGTGCAACCATTAGATTTTCTATTTATTGCATTTAAAAAGTAACAGCAATGACGAAAAATGTTACTACTTCAAAATAGTTTAGTAGATAATAGCCTAATCTTTGGCGTCAAAAATTGACGTCACGTTTGACGACAAGGCAGCGCGCTGTTTTGAAAGAGCTACATACATGTAACATCATTTCTAACGTTTTCTGCTATAATTCGATGTGATTTATTTACAAGAATAGTATCAATTGTGTAAATAAAATAACAATTTGCCGCATGTAGCAAAGATGTGCTAGAACGACTACCTAATCTCCCGTCAGTCAGCTATTTCTACAGAACTTTCTGCGGCTTGTGGTACGGTCTCTCAGAGTTGGATTACCCGCCCTAGTAACCATTTCATCCGCTAGGCGGAGTAAAAAAAAAACAAATCTGTTGAGAAGCGCCTTACAATAAATATCGCAACAGCATAAACAACGTATTTTAAGGATTAATGCTTATATGTATGTGGTTTATATCAATTGCACTTGTCATTAAAAAAAAGTAGTATTTCCAAGATGGCAGCTCGCATGGAGGAGCGAGACATTTCCCGCTGGCACCCATTTTCGAAGTTGTAGGGTACATATGGATACTCTGGTAAATGCAACAAGACAAAACACACGGGTGTTACCGTAAGAGAGCTTCGCTCGTGAGCCTGCGGCACCCAGGAGTTACGCTTTGTTTAATTTATAAATGGAGGGTTTTCTGTAATATTTAGTATTATTTGATTAACCTGTACCTCAAATCGCTATGAAATGCACAAATCAAAATAAGATGGAACTCGTCTTCCATATCTCTCAAATTATATTTGGTACAAATCCTGTTTCTGCGTATGATGTGATGATGTCTTCTACTTTCTTATCTTATTTATGAAACGATATCCTAAATCTAGTTAACATGTGTTTGTATTTTCTTTTAATAGATTTACTTAAATAAAATTGAAGACAATGACTATCTATTAAGTGGTAATATAAAAACCCTTTAGGTGAAGCAGTTACTTTATGTTTTGTTTTGAAGTATCTATTAGTCTCTGTTCGATTAATTTAAAAGAAACATTAAAAGGCAATGAAGTGTCAAACATGTCATAAAGTCCTAAGGTTGCTAACTCATTCCTTATATTCCTAACCCAAAAAACATTCTCAATCCCACACTCGTCGTAACCGATTGGGCCAATTGCCGATTTACATGTCCCGTTAACAACTGGGGGCCGATATACCTTTATGACGTCATACTAAACTATTTCTCTGGAAACTGTCATGACATGACCATGTTTGAGGACATTTAAATATCTGATAGTGTGTTATTCCTGCAAGTTACTCGCAAAATGCAACAAATCTAAACCTATTTAGTGTTAACCCATTTAACACATGCGAACAAACGGTATATCAATGTCATTTCCACATACCAAGAGGCAAGGCAAATGTCATATGACTCTTTGAATCTTTCTTTTTCAAAAACAAAAATCGTTCAAAGATTCTAAGACGTTTGAAACTAGGGACCTTGAAAACAACTAAAGGTCAAACTGAACCCTTACTCCCAGTATGCTCCTGGCCAAATATTTCCCCGTATGCATCTAGGTTGATCTAGGTTTGATGCTCAGCAGGGACGGAAAGTAAGGTTATAATTATTTCGATTCTTATAATTCTGTTTTTTATCAAATAGTTGAACCAAGAATCCAAATTCTAGCACACCGTCTTATTTATTCTATTAATAAACAATTACCAAGGTAGGAATTGAAAAAAAATCTTTAATTTTTGCCATTGCTGTGCGATATTGAGCTAATACAATATGAACATATTTCTTGTAATATATGTACATATTTATACTGTGGTAATACATATTTGTTTTAAATAACTAATGAGCATCCTAATGTAAAAAAGCTCCCAATACATAATTAAATGCATCTCTGTATATCAAATTTTGCTCTCTACAAATCATCTCTGCACCTTGGATTTTTGTCATGGCAGAATCAAAGTCCCTGTACGCAAGGGCTGCAACGATAGGCATACCTCACGATACAGTACGTATCGCTGTACGATACGTATCACGATACAAATGTCTGTCAACTTTAGAATGATTGAATGCAATTTTATCGAGTTTTGTCATAGATTTTAATAGTAAATATTATCAAAACATATTTTTTTTATAATTTCTAGTACTTTTGAGTACGACTGCACAGTGGACCACATCTTTACTGAAGGATTCCAAAATATAATTAAACATTTTTAGAGTTTGATAAAAAAATGATTGATAGTTTCAGTACTGTAAGTGTATCTCGATACAGGCAAACAAAACAATTCGATACAATACACAACAAAGTATCACGATACGATACGATATTCCTTTGCAACGTACAGTGTATGCCCAACCTTTCTGATTACCCGTGAATTACACACTACCCACGTGCATTCATTACGAGAAATGTCAAGGGCAAAAAAATACATATTATCAAATGTTCATTTTGGAAGTGTCTTTCGAAAGTGAAAATCTTGGATCTCAAATATAAACTTTTTCTAATTAATGGTTAGATTTTAATGTTGACTTACTAGAGCATTTTCTTCTGCATAAAGTCGGTCCGTTTTGCTAAGCATAACTATTTAAACAAAAAGAAAGAAAACAAGAGGCCCATGGGTCTAAACGGTCACCTGAGTCCTTCAGTATTTTTGTTGTTGAAATATGTACCAATTTGAGTACAAAATAGTTAAGTATAATGTTAAGTTAAGTTTGTCAGGATCATAAGCTGATCATTCCTAGACCGAGTTTCAGTTAAATCGGCCTATTAGAACTTGTTTTTAAGTTTCAAATTGATTTTTCGAAATGGTGGCCGTGGCGGCCATATTGGATTTCTGATCGACCCGAAAAATAACAACACTTTGTCAGGACCATGAGTCGATCATTCCTACAAAGTTTCAGTTCAATCGGCCCTGTCAAACTTGACTTTAAGTTTGAAATAGTTTTTAAAAACGGCGGCCGTGTCGGCCATATTGGATTTCTGATCGACCCGAAAAATAACAACACTTTGTCAGGACCATGAGTCAAACATTCCTACAAAGTTTCAGTTCAATCGGCCACGCATAACTTGACTTCACGTTTGAATATTTTTTTTCAAAATGGCGGCCGTGGCGGCCATATTGGATTTCTGATCGACCCGAACATTACCAACACTTTGTCAGGATCATGAGTCGATCCTTCCTACCAGGTTTCAGTTCAATCCACCCAGCAGAACTTTACTTTAAGTTTGAAATAGTTTTTCAAAATGGCGGCCGTGGCGGCCATATTGGATTTATGATCGACACGAAAAATAACAACACTTGGTTAGGGAGATGTAAGTAACCTTCCCATGAAATATTAATGAAATCCCTTTGCCAGTATTTCAGCTTAAGTTGAAAATGTAAAATGTTAACGGACGACGGACGATGGACGACGACGGACAAAGACGGATTGCAATATGTCACTTTAGCTAAAGCTCAGGTGACCTAAACATCAACCAAATATGAAATTACAACTTTTGTAACAAGAAATCGTCTCTGTCCTTCTGTATCCTAACACCAGTAAGACTAGATTTGGACATACTTTACAATGGAGATCTAGCTGAGAGAATTGTACAGAAGGGAGGGGGTGAAAATACATATCTTAGATGAATAATATTGCATCGTTAACTGTAAACATAATCCATTTCAAATGTAGAACATACACAAAATAAAAAAGCAGGCAACAGACTTATTCCGTATTCATGTCCTAAAATATCTTTAAAGAGAAAATATAAAAATGTATGTAAAATATATCACAAGGAACATTTAATTAATTACCAGTCTCGCAAGATCACAGATTTATTTATTGGATTAAGGCTTTAAAACAATTGTTATTATCCCTGAATCAAGCAAAAGGGTAACTATGCGTTGGAAATATTTACCCTGTATGAATATAATATCGATAGATTAATCATTGCTCAAAAGAAATACAGACCTTCCAAAGCTCGCATGGAAAAAAATTACTAAAGATTAAATAAACGAAAGCGAATCTGCAGTGGCGCTAGACAGATTCGAACGCTAGACGTTCCAATCCAGGGACTGTCACTCTAACCTACTGAACTACCATATCGACGGTACATGTAATGAAATGTCACAGTCGCGCTTTTTTCTCCTGTGGGCACTTAAGGATTCCTGGCCCGCAGCACTGTAGTGTTTCGTATATACCGTAACTTCCCCTTGCTTTTTTATATAACAGTAGCACGTTTGGACAAGGACACTTCCGTTGATCATGTAGCTCAGTCGGCAGAAGTGTTAGTATAACAATCTGAAGAGACCAGTGTATAAAACCCAGTCTAGCCCATCTAATCTGTTCATCTGAAACAATGTGAACCTAGCTATCTGATAATACCGGAAATAAATAAAGTCAAAACAGGAAATATTTTTATTCCCTAAACTATGCTTATGCTTCCATATCTTACTACATGAAATTCACAATACACACACAACTAAGAATACTGCACTATTATGAAAAGTAAATGAATGTCAAAGTTCACGAGTAAAAGTTTATGAGATTTATTTTTTTTACATTTTTTTTTATTTGTTTTTTATTTTTTCAACAGCACATTAAACATAACACATCATATTTCAGTCTCACATTCTTAATTTTCACACAAGTTTTTTGTTTGTCTTGACATTTTTTTAACATTTTTTAACAATTATTTTCTTTATAAGTTTGAAACAAGATACATAGAATGATATTATATGCATTGTAGTTGAGAAGCAAACAAATACAAAAAAAGAAAAACAAACAGTTTGACTATTTTCACATGCTGAAACCAGGATATTAGGTGTTATGTACCATTGTTCTGTTTTAGCAGAAGATTTAGGAAAGGAAAGAGTAATAAAGAGAGAGAGAGGGACAAGAAAGAAAAGGAAGGTTGGAGAGGTGTCGAAGGATTTGACAAGGGCTTACTGTTCAATTTGTTGTAAATTTTTGTACATAGACTACTTTTAACAGGAATTACATTGGTACTATACTATTATAATTAATTTACATTTCAGTTATATGGCCTGCAGTAATCTTTCCCATTTTTTCCATTTCCTTTTAAAATTAGTGAGATAATTTTCACTATTACCTACAGCAATGTATTTTTGAGTATTGTAAATATCTTTAATTAAGTTTTTCAAATCTAAAACTGATAGACCAGTTTGCAGACATCTAGCCTTATAAATATATAGTTTAATGATAAGAAGTACTAAATTATCAACATCTTTTTTTTCTATCATAGAAACCAAAGATAAAATAGTCTTTATTAAAAGCAAATGGAATTAATAACACATCTAGCAATGATTCAAAATCTGTTAAAAACACTTTTATTTCTTTACATTCCCATAATGCATGAACTATAGTTTCTGTGTCAGTTTTACAATGAAAACAATATGGACTATCAACAAGACCTCTTTTATAAAGATATGAATTAGTAGTTAAAATATGTTGATTGATTCTAAATTGAAGCCACTGTAGTTTTGTGTTTTTACTAATTTTGAAGGGAATGGTATAGATTTTCTTCCATATCTCTGTGTTAAATTCAAATATTTCCTCCCACTTCTTTCTACCGGTAGATATTGTATTATTTTGGCATAGAACATGGTAAAAGTCTTAAGTTCCTTTTTTGTGTTTAAGAAAAAAATATCCAAATTAATTGGGATATATGGATAATCTACATTCAAATTAGAAACATCCTCCTGTGAAATGGATTTCTTTATGGAATTAATGACACCTTGATAAGTAAGAAAATTTGTATGAATGTCAAATTTCTCTATAAACACTGGATGGCTGTAAAACAATTTATTTTTTCTTTCTTTAATTAAGTCATAAACTATTGTTACCCCTTTCCTATACCATTCCCTATACACTATACTCTTGTTTTGTATTTTTATTGATTTATTATACTAAATGGG
>NW_018408579.1:38820-39667 GCF_002113885.1 Mizuhopecten yessoensis
GATTAATGCCTTGAGCTTTACTATTTTTTTATCATAGTTTAGTTTTGGAATTTGGTGCAAGTCAACATTAAATTCAATGCCTAAAACTGTAAATTTTGTAAGTCCCCATTGTAAGTTCCACTCTGGAAAGTAAGTATCATTACTATATTTTTTACTGCCAATCCAAACAACTTGTGTTTTACTTTTATTTACTTTTAATCCAGAAATTTTGCAAAGCTGTCTAATTCATTAAATGATTCTTTCATAGATCTTTTTGTACCATCTAATATAATTGAGGTATCATCTGCATACTGAGATAATAAAATAGGAACATTATCTACATTAATACCTTTAATATTTTTATTAGGTCTAAATCGTATAGCATGTACTTCTACACATAGAATAAATATATAAGGTGCGATTGGATCGCCCTGCCGACAGCCCCTCTTTATTTCGAAAACACTTGAAAGATTTCCTCCCTGATTAATAGAAGAGATTGCATTAGTATGTAAAAATGTTATCCACCTACATATATCATTCCCAATATTAAAAAAACCATTAAAACTGTGTTTATAAAATTCCAACTAACAGAGGCAAAAGCCTTTTCAAAGTCTATTATTAAAAGCATACCAGAAATTTCAGTTTCTTCTGCATACTGCATGATATCATAAATTAGCCTTGTATTTTCCCCTATATACCTCCCTGCAATAAAACCAGTCTGATCCCTATTTATTAATTTATCTAAAACTTTTTTATTATTCTACCTGCTTTTGAACCAGATGCTATTTTGTATATTATGTTTAGTAATGAAATTGGACTCAAATTCTTTAAAAACTGCCTAGGTTTGTCTCCCTTGGGTAGACATGTA